>NW_006800753.1:68208-70331 GCF_000485575.1 Poecilia formosa | reverse complement strand
CCTCCTCTTCCTCCTCCTCATCTTCCTCCTCATCCTCCTCTCATAACCCAGTTTTCTGTTTGAAGACTGTTAAAGCCTTAAGAAATGACTCAAAAATGTGCTATGGAGCAACTACTTAAAGTCTCATTTGAAGGACAGTAAAGTCAGAAACATGTTTATTGATCATTAACAGACTCAACATTTTCAAACAGAAACAGACTGCGAGATTTTTCTGTTCTTTGTCCACAGCAGAATCTGTTTAGTCCATGTAGAGACAAACTGTAGTTGGAAAGCGACATGCAGCTGTCAGGCTGTCGCAGGTAGTTTGACTGATGAAAAGGATTTAATGTCTATTAAAAATCTGCTAAAACCAGAAATTAAAGCTGAGGTTTATTTAACTCATAGTGAGGTGAGATTGGTTTTTATGATTTTCTCTGACTGTATGCCTGATATTCTCACTAAAGGAGCAGGAGAACCTCTTCACCCTCATTAAACTCAAAATATGACAATAAGTTGAAATAAAAGCAAAAGTATTTTGTGTCTTTAGACTTATAATGTTTTATCTTCTGTTTTATCCCATGTCTTATGTGAAGGTCCGTGTACCGGCTGTCGGTGTTGTCCTGATGGCACAGTGTGCATCACCACCAATGGAGTTGCTGAATGCCTTGACGCCTGTGTGAATTACAATGTACTGAACGATGCCTGGCGTTCAACAGAGAACACAGACTATTCATGGCACTGTGACCGGTACATTACCTGGAGTGGTTGGTATCGCTTTTATTTGGGTCAGACCAACGCTCAGATTCCAGAGAAATGTGTAGCAGAAATAAGATGTGGAACTCATGCTCCTTTGTGGATAAATGGGGCTCATCCAGTCCAGCTTAATGAAACCGTAACTCGCACTGTGTGTAACGCTTGGTCCGGTTCTTGCTGCCTTTTTCCCACACACACCATCCAGATCAAACGTTGTTATGGATACTACGTCTACAAACTTCAACAACCGTCTACATGTTGGCTGGGATATTGTACAGGTAATGTAATAATTTACTAGAAATGAAGAATTTTCCCTTTTCCTTTTACGACCAGATAATTTCAATATGTTATTGCACACACAAATTGCAATTCACACATTTTTAGAAATTGTAGTTATTCTTTTAACCAAAGCCAATGTGAAACACTTTTTATGTTTGGTAAAACTAAGGCTTTATATTGTAATATATATTGTGTCTGTGTGTGTTAGAACCTCAACCCTTCAAAGTATTGACCCAAGATGAGAGCAGCATCACTCTGCAGTGGAACAAGATCAACAACAGCAGCAGCAGCAGCTTTATTCTGCAGTTTAACGGCACAGAGATAAACATCACTGCACCAGATGGAGATGGACCAGTGAACTACACAGTCTCATCTCTCACTGCTGGAACCAGATATACATTCACTCTCTTCACTGTGTTTGAAAATGTGAGAATCAGTGTAGAGCAACTGACAGCTGTCACAAGTAAGATATTTTACTGCACAACATAACTAATCACACCATCATTTCCTTTGGCTTTATTTTAAGAAAAATGCATTTAGCTGATCATTCCTGAAAGCATACAGAATGTAAAAATAGTTTGATTTCTCCTCAATTTAAAGCTTTTTGTGTATGTACTTGGTATTGAGACAAAACTTATAGATTCCAAATATTGACCAACTTCTCTGTTAGTCATCAGTTCCAACCGAAACTCAGGAACAAATGCTTATGTTTCCTTATGAAAAATTCAATATTTTTCACCAAAACCTGAACAATCAGAGCATTACTTGTTTTCAATTAGTACTTAAAACCCATTAACCCCAAGAAAATTCAATGGAAACTGGAATGCAGGCGTTCAGCGGCTTAAGGAGTTTATCATAAATATTGTTTGTTGTTGCGCAACACCCCCCCTCTCTCTCTCTCTCTCTACTTCCCTTTTTGAGAGGAGGAAGATGTTGCTCTCCAGCTCTCCGTCTAACGGGTCCGAGAAGCCTCTAACTCCTGAGTATTACTACAGATGAGAATATAGAGGACATTCTGTTTAAGCTGGGCGCGAGAAAGACTAGCCTGGTTTCTAACGACTTTTGCCTCCAGATATCCCACCCTGTGAATTAGCCAGATCGAGCAGCCCACA
>NW_006800753.1:44175-67314 GCF_000485575.1 Poecilia formosa | reverse complement strand
TTAACTCAAAATATGACAATAAGTCAAAATAAAAACAAAAGTATTTTGTGTCTTTAGACTCATAATGTTTATCTTCTGTTTTGTCCCACATATTCTATTTGAAGATCTTTGTACCGGCTGTCGGTGTTGTCCTGATGGCACGGTGTGCATCACCACCAATGGAGTTGCTGAATGCATTGACGCCTGTGTGAATAACAATGTACTGAACGATGCCTGGCGTTCAACAGAGAACACAGACTATTCAATCTTACACTGTGACTATTACACTGCTTGGAGTGGTTGGTATCGCTTTTACTTGGGTCAGACCAGCGCTCAGATTCCAGAGAAATGTGTAGCAGAAAGAAGATGTGGAACTCATGCTACTTTGTGGATAAATGGGGCTCATCCAGTTCAGCTTAACGAAACCGTAACTCGGACTGTGTGTAGCACTTGGTCGGGTTCCTGCTGCTATTTTCCCACGCACACCGTCCAGATCAAACGTTGTTATGGATACTACGTCTACAAACTTCAACAGCCGTATGGATGCTCTATGGCATATTGTACAGGTAATATTGTAATAATTTACAAAGAATTCAGAATTATCTGCTTTCCTTTTACAACCAGCTAATTAGGCCCGAGCAGCGAAGCGCTGGCGAAGGCCTATTGTAATCGCAAGATTTCTTCTTCTTTTTATTTTTTTGTCGCTTCGGGGGGCTGTTTGGGGCCTTTAACATATTCAAAAACTCACCAAACCCCACCCAAAATTGTCCCCCGACGAAAATGTTCAGATTCTCATGGAATCCGAAGTGGGCGTGGCCAAACTGCTGTACAGCGCCCCCTAATGTGAGTTGAGGGAAACCGTAGGTCGTGGAGATCTGAAAATTGGTATGTAGGTAGATCTCCCCAAATCCAGAAAAATGTCTGTTGGAGGTACCCCCTAAAATGCTCAGGGAGGCGGCAATTTTGGGTCAAAGGTCAAATTTTCGCCATTTTTCCATTTTACTCACGTCAAACTTTAACAAACTCCTCCTAGCGATTTTGACCTATCGGCTTCATTTTTGGTCAGGATGCAGTTAATGGGTGTGGCATTAAAAGTTATCAAAATGGTGAGTTCATGTTGAGGGGGCCGTTCCGAGGCGCCGAAGTTGGCGTACTCGCCAAAGAAAACCAACCGCTACAACTTTCACATAGAAAGGTCAATTGGCACCAAACTTGGTATGAGGGATCCTGGTTGAATGCCTGACGATCCTATGTTGTCATAGTCTGACCTCACCTAAGCCCCGCCCCCTCAGAACAGGAAGTGACTTTATTTTACTTGGAAACATACAACTCTGGCTCTCTTGACCTAATCAAGATGATCTGGTGTCAGATGACTGATAACAAGTTGGTCTCACTTGCTTTAAAGCGCCAAGAGTTTCCAGTGGAGGACATGGCCATGGTGGCGCGGCCAAATCACAGGTCACGCCGCCGCCACACGTTTGGCTCTAGATTCCACGTTTCAGTCCAGTTGCACCAAACTCACTGAGATCGATCCTTGTCCACCCCCCGACAGGAATCCAGTGAAAAATGTGGTGGGCGTGGCCTAATTCCTCCACAGCGCTCCTTAGAGTATTTTAACAAATCAGCCCCCAGCCATGCTTTATCCCACAATTATGAATCTTGGTACACATGTGTGACTTGTCAGGTCCTACAAAAAAAGTCTCTTAGGGCCATGGTCCAAACCCAACAGGAAGTCGGCCATTTTGGATCAAAGTCTCCCTTTTGTCTTTTCCATTGATGTCGTATCTCAGCGAACTCGTCTTAGAGCTTTCCAGATCCAGGCTTCAAACTCAGTCAGCACAGTCTTGAGGCATTGAGAGTGAAAAGTTATCAAAGGAGTTTTCCTATATCAAAGCATGTGGGCGGGGCTAAGTCCCAAACTTTGACTATTCGCCATGAAACATCAAGGCTGGGGGAACTGCTCCAGAGTGTCAGTGGTGGCGAGAGAGTGGTGGTGCTGGAACCCCCGCGGTTGCAAATAGGTCTTCGGCGCGCTTTGCTGCGAGGGCCTCCAACGCCGCTTGCGACTTTAATTTTAACATGTATTTGCACACACACAACACCCAATTCACTCACTTCTAGAAATTGTAGTTATGTCCTAAACCAAAGCCAATGTGAAACATAAGTTTTATGTTTGGTAAAACTAAGGCTTTATATTGTAATATATTTTGTGTCTGTGTGTGTTAGAACCTCAACCCTTCAGAGTATCGACACAAGATGAGAGCAGCATCACTCTGCAGTGGAACAAGATCAACAACAGCACCAGCTTTGTTCTCCAGTTTAATGGCACAGAGACATTCATCAGAGCTCCAGATGGAGATGGACCAGTGAACCACACAGTGTCATCTCTCACTGCTGGAACCAAATACACATTCACTCTCTTCACTGTGTTTGAAAATGTGAGAATCAATGTAGAGCAACTGACAGCTGTGACTGGTAAGATATTTAATTGCACAACGTAACTTATCACACCATCATTTCCTTTGGTTTTATTTTGATAAAAATACATTCATAAACCATTTGTAAAACATTGTCTGAATTATCCATTTTTCTAGTGCTGTTTGTGTATGTACTTGGTATTGAGACAAAACCTACAGATTCCAAACTATGACCAACTTCTCTGTTAGTCATCAGTTACAACAAAACTCGGGAGCAAATACTTATGTTTCCTCATGAAAAGCTCACATTGTTTTCACCAGTTCCTGAACAATCAGCACTTCTTGTTTTCAGTTAGTACTGAAAACCCCTTAACCTTCACCCCTGGAAATTACAATGGAAAATGCAGCTCAATTGTTCAACTGCTTTTTAAGGGTTTTAGAATAAATTATTCAGTGTTTCAATGCTTTATACCCTTAACTGGTAGGACCAAAGTCACCAAAAACGGCTGAAAAGTTATACCCAAATTAAATCAGCTGCTGTTTTTGAGTAATTTTTGTAGTACAAGCACAATCTTGGTCTCTTTATGAAGAAGACAAGCTAAATTTTCTAATTTTGTTTGTAGCTATTAAGTTTGTAACAAAAAAACAATTTAAAAATTTCGCTTCACCCGGATTTTTCATTTCCATTCATGTAAATACACATTGAGTGTGTAATGTATGGACTGGGAAATACCATAAATCTGTAGAATAAAAGCAGAGGTACCCAACCTTTTTATTACCGTGGACGGTCAAGACTTGGAAATTTTGTTGCGGCCCGGCGGCGGAGGGGAATGTTGGTGGAACCGTTAGATCAGGCTTCTGCATGTTGGTGTTCCCGCTAAAGCCTGAATATGCCTAATGTTGGTTGTCTTGGCCCTTTTATCGCAACCTGTGGGGTTTTTTCTGACTGGGGACGAGAATACAACCTGTTGCATGTGACAGGTAGCCAATCAGAAAGCTCGGTGACGTAAGAACAGAGGGGAATCCCAAACAGCTGACATATCGCGCAATTGAGAGTCTGGTGGATATCGGAGATGATATGTGGAAATGTTTATTATTATATGTAAAGGTCATTATTATTTATTTGTATTATTTTTATTCCGTTAAAAATGTTAACTATGAAAAAACATAACTCGCCTCCAAATCATAGTGCTGCAAATAGAGCGGCTGCTCCTGTCATCTTTTATCCACCGCCTTTTCTTTTTATTATGTCTTTTATCTCTTCAGATGAGTCCACAAACTATCACTATTGCTTCTACATCGTCATCCATGTTTGGTTATTTTAAAATCCCGTTTGCTATATTGGGGGTTTTACTGGATTATCCTCTGGAATCGGGATGTTCGAGCTGCGTATTGGTGTATAAATGTTTGAGCGTTTGTGAGTGCGAATGGGTGAATGTGATTCTAGTGTAAAGCACTTTGAGTGGTCAAAAATGATTGGATAAAGTGCTATATAAGTTCAGTCCATTTACCATTTACAAGCCCTACTCATCTCTCAACCACTGCCCAAATGCTCTCTGACTCTGGTTGCTATGGTAATGTTTACATATCCCTTCAAAATAAGATACAAATGCACCACAAAAATGAACATTTTACTTTCATGAAAATTTTAACTCAGTAATGACTAACGGAAGCCCTGAGCTTGTTTCTCTGCAACAAGACGGTTCCACCTGAGAGTGATGAGAGACAATGACACCCGAAATGTTGCTTATATCCACAGCCTGCTTTGTCTCTACATGGCGAAGCAGTTTGAAGCTTCATTGCCTCATTAGCAGCCGGTCGCCGCATGTTACGCAGAGCGGGCTTGTAATATGGGAGTCACCTATCGGTCCGGGATAAATCCATTCTCCTGTCTCTTCTCTGGGCCTTTTCCCCTTCGCAAAGAAACTTTCCAAAGACATCTGATCCATTTCTTACTCATTTTGCTGCTTGTGGGCTCAATGTTGGCGCACAAGTAACGGAGAGAATCCGGTTAAAGGATTTTCAAAATAAAAGATCCTCCAGACTCAAACAATACATAAAACAGAAATATTTAATTATTTCTTGTGCGGTCCATGGGTTGGGAACCCCAACCCATGGTTGGGGTCCATGGGGTCCAAGTAAAGTATTCAAGAATACTTTACTTGAATAAAGTATTCTGCTCATGGATTCAAGATTGATCAAAATAGCACAAAAAAGAAATGTCATTTTGGACATGTTTATTTATGAGGATGTACAGGTGTTGTCCAAGTGTGCCATTCGAAGTCTCCATTTGGCGTCTCCAAATGGCACACTTGGACAACACCTGATATACAAACTTCAAATGATTCGAACTCCTCAGTGCTTCAACATAGAGTCATCAATGAGGCTCTAATGAAAGATAATGACCAGAGGAATCTTCTGGTAGACACAATATTACTCATAGTAATATTGTTTTGAAATTACTTATAATGATATAAATAAAATAGCATATCTGAGGGGTTAGCGTATAGTCAGACCTCCTCCCGCTTCTTGCAATATGCTGTCTGTCTGTCCTCCCCCAGCACTCGATGGTACACTAGACCTCGCCCAGCCCCGCCACCATCTCTCCTTCAACCCTCCCCTCAGGCCCCCTCTTTCCCCCCTGCCGCATTTCCTCCAGCAGTCCCCCTCAACTTCTCTCCTTCGCCCCCCCTCCCCATCGTGCCCCCCACTTTCTTCACCCCCCCCTCCCCTAATGGTACACTAACCCCCTGTCCATAGTCCCCCCTGCAGTGTAATGATACGCTTCCCCCCCACCACATTCACTCCTCCTTCTTTGAAACCGCCTCGGTCCTCCCATGCCACCATTCCCTCGGCCCCCCATTCTCGCTCTTCGGTACACTCTACCAACCTTGCTCTGATTGTAATAGTGAACGACTAAAAATGTCTGGTATTCTCAAATCCTAAACTTGTCAGCACTCTTACGGCCATAATCATCCACTCCTGTGAGTTGTGAAGTTTTGCTGAATACAGCCCCAGCTCCAGACGAGTTTAACATCGACTTATTTTGCGGGAGGTGAAATGAATCTTCATAGCTGAACATAGACAACAACATCAGTAGCCTAAAGGCTACTTGTTAACAAGCTTAAGGTGCTGTATTATTAGCTAGTCATCTTTTCACTAACATTACCTGCATCCAACACCTTTACTCAACTCAGTCGGTTAGTTTGGGGGAAAAACTGTGCAAAGTTATTTCTGTTTTGCTGGTTTGCTGCCATGATTCTAACACACCTGCGTAGCTTCACACAGCAGCAGCAGGTCTCCTTCACTCCCACACAAGTGTAAACCCAGTGCTAGCGTCTCAGCGTTCATGTTGCATTTGAAGGTGGCTCGGAAAAACAGGTTACCACATGTTAACAACGGATTAAACAGTTTCAACGACTGAAAAAGGTGACAGAGGACACAGATATGGGACATGCGGAAGCCCCTACTGTATCAAATTGATATAGGAATAACAGACTGTTGGCCATTCTAAGGTAAAAACAACAAACAGCTTCCAGTCCAGAGGGGGCACGGCTGAGTCTGTGGATGGGCAATGTCCCCCAATGCCTGCCAATGCGGCCGGGCCTGGCTGAAGAAATACATCCAGTTTTGACACGTTCTGACAACGTGTCTCTCCACGGCTCCCTGTTGGTGATAAAAAGTCCTGTAGACAGCGTTACGCATGAGGGCGCACAGAGTCTGACTTTGACACAGCACAGATGCACACATTGCGCATGGTTATGCATGTAGCTGGTGGATTCATGTTAAAACAAATCCTAAAATACCTTATATCCTTATGAGAGGACGTGTGTTGGCTACACATTGGTGGCTTTAGATTTAGTTTTCAAGTTGACCTGTCAGAAATATTCCAGAAAGAATACAGGCATGTCAAAACGTGCTCAAGCCCATCCCTGGATATTGTTGGGTCGGAAGAAGCCATTTTATAACATTGGTCGCATGCGGTGTCAATCAAAAGGGGAGGCTCTATGCTGCCACATAAAAGTGTCATAATGGACACCTGCAGAGTGCTCTTTGTTTGTTTAATTGACCTGGAGATGTTTTTTTTTTTTTTTTTGTAAGTTACAGTTAAGATCCTGGGTACTCGTACATTTAGGAGAAAACCCAACTGCAAAAATCTGAACTAAACATCTTCTTTTTCAAAAAATCAGCTCCTCGAAATGCAGAAGGATTTATGAAGTTAGAACAAGATGAGAGCAGCGTCACTCTGCAGTGGAACAAGATCAACAACAGCACCAGCTTTGTTCTCCTGTTTAACGGCGTTGAGACATTCATCAGAGCACCAGATGGAGATGGACCAGTGACTCACACAGCCTCTTCTCTCACTGCTGGAACCAGATACACATTCACTCTCTTCTCTGTGTTTGAAAACGTCAGAAGCAGTGGAGTCAGCATTGCGGTGGTCACTGGTAAGATACTGTAATTCTAATATGTCAAACCTAAATGGTTAACTTTTCATCTCTTCAAATCAAAGTCAAATCAAATTTTATGTGTACAGCACATTTCAGCAGCAAGGCATTTCAAAGTGCTTTACATCATAACAAACACAAAAACACAGTCATGCAACATCTCTTGTACATTAATCCTGCTTGTGTTGAGATACAAAACAAGCTCTACTAATAAACTCGTATTTAAAGAGTTGCAGGCAGTTTGGTAAATCGCAAAAATCACTTAGTAAATACAAAGCAAGAATTGATGTATCAAAATATCTTCTTGGCTGATTCTTGTTCAGATCTGATTCTATTAATCATTATAAGTCAAGGATCAAATGTAAATTATATTTTTTGTGATTATCACAGCATTTTTCATTTTCAGTGTTTGAGAAATTCGTTTCTAAGTTCCTCAAATCACAAAAAGCTTGCATCACATATCAAGGAGATAAATGTCATTAAATTAATCATCCATTTTTAGTCTTTAATATTTAGGTTGTCACTGGTATGAAAATAAAGTACATTCATTTATTCACAACCAAGGCAAACAAGTTTTCCTCCAAAATCTTCAAAATCAGGTTGAACCATCAATGATCCAAACCTGCAAACATCACACTTAAAACTAAACCTAAACCTCAAATTAAATTTTATTTATCTCAGGGTGATCCCCGACATAAATAAAATTTTTGGATTATTTCTATAGCTACAAGATTTATCCAGTCAATATTAACTGAAAGTATAAACGGTGTAAGTTTGACAACTGTGCTGAAACAAAACCTCAGACTATGTTTATTGTATTCCATTAATGATGAAAGGTATGATGTTCTTTATTGTTGAAATAACAAAAGTACTCTATTTTTTTAGATTAAGTAGGACATTTGTAGATGCATAGAATTACGTTTTCTCTCCAAATTCCAAGAGATGTGCTTTAAAATATGCAGCTTTGAATTAAATCATGGAACCAAGCTGCTGTGAATAAATGCCTTATTTTTATGGGCACAATGTCTAAGGTATGAAAACACTAGTGGGCCGTCTTATTTTTTGTGGGACTACATTGTCTAGTGCAATGAGGAAGTAACACTATGAGCCAGAAGGCTAAATTGTATATGGGTAGAAAATAAATTAATAGAATTGAAATTTTTAAAATGTGAAATATATGCTGAGAGCAAACAGACATCAAGCAGAAACTTGAACAATAAGTGTTTTAAACTTTAGTGTAAAGGAACTCAGTGTTCAATATAAACATATTAACACATTTTTGAGACAATCATCACTCAAATATGAAAAGACTAACGAGTCTCATATGCAAACATAATTTGGCCATTTTAGTCCGTCTTTATTACATGATTATGTATTTATATCATTTTGCAAAAAGCAAAATATACTTAAATCTGTTGCACATTTAATGGACCAATCAAACTATCTTCATTCAAACAGCAAAACTCAAAAATAAACTGATCCTTGAACTTTATTTTATGCTTCAGCATTTGAACATAAACATTTGTTTTACTTTACCAGATTTGATTTCTTATATTAGAATTTGATAAAATAACATTAATTGACTTGGAAATGTTCCTAATAAAATTATTGTGTCTTAAGATTGTGGGACTTTTTTCATCATCATGACAATATTGTTCATAAATGTAAACTTTTAGAGGACAAAGGTTTTAAATAAATTTTTTAAATTTGTCCTCACTTGTTTTAGCACCTAAAAATCCAGAGGGCTTCAGAGCATCGGAACAAGATGAGACCAGCATCACTCTGCGATGGAATAAAGTCGGCATCAACACCAGCTTTGTTCTGCAGTTTAACGGCACAGAGACAAACATCAGAGCACCAGATGGAGACGGACCAGTGAAACACACAGTCACATCTCTGACCGCTCGTACAAACTACACATTCACCCTGTTCTCTGTGTTTGAAAATGTCAGAAGCAGTGGAGTCGGCATACTTTCAGCTACTGGTAAGATACTTAATCAAATAGATAAGATCAAATAAGTTAAAGCCAACAGATTTCCCTTATTTTTCACATAAATTGAAATTTGCATGTGGATTTAATTACTTTAATTTTACTGCAGAACTTAAAAAAGATTGTCCAAAGTCTTATTTTGAAACACCTGCAATTATTTTGTCTTTCTGATCAATATTAGGTGTGTTGTGGACAAGTTTTGAAATTACAAAAAATAAAGAATATTAAATCACCCCAATATGTTTTTCTGTTTTCTTTTCATGTCAACAAAACCAACTTGCTTGAAACTTGAAACTTCATCGACCAACAAACAGGGCCAAGTGAGTAAATAATCTTAATTTTTTGTTTTTCTTTATTTTTTCCTGTTTGGAAATGTTTTGTTATGTAAAAATATTGAAGTTAGAATTTTATTCAAAAACAATTATCGCATTGCTTTTATTAGTCTGCAATTGAATAGATTTCTATTACACTAATGAATTATAAATGTCTAATTTTTGTTAACAGATTATGTTTTGGGAATGAATCTGAGGTTGAAGCTTCCCAGCACAATGACAGAATCAGAGCTAGAAGACGCTTTGATAGAGGTGAGCTAATATCTATTTTGATTTTTTTTATATGTCCATTTGTGGTTTTTTAACCTTTGACTCATATGTGTGTTTTTCAATCCAGCTCCTCAGGAAATATAATCTGCCGCCACAGATTATTCTGAAAATCGTTTCTTCCAAACCTTGAAATCAGCGGGGGAATCAAATTCTGGATAATTCATCTGTAACGTTGTTTCCTTTCCCTGAAATAACATGAGGTTTATTTTATGTACCAATTTAAAAATTCTGGAATGTTGTAATTTTACAGATTTGATTTTCTTTTGTGAGATATTGTAATCTATTTTTGTTCACCAAGAACTCAATTAAGAATTTCTTCTATTTTCATTAATCATTTATGTACATTTCTTCTATGATTGTGTTGTCTCTAAATACAGTTTTAGGAATCAATGAATTGGTTACTTTTTATTGAAAAATGGTCTTAGATGAAATACTGGAAGCTAGGTGCAGAAACTTGAAAAAACCTGAAAGAAAAAAAACTTAGATATGTGGTGATACGAACAAAGTAAAAGTAAGAAGAAGCAAAACTTAAATCAGTGTGACTCCATTTTGCTCCCCTGGACATTACGTGAATGTGAAATTCTGATCTCCCACCACCAGGTGGCGGTGTAGGTATTTACCACAAATTTCAGTGACACAGAGTTCAACCAAAAATGTGATGCGACAGCCAGGTCATATGAGGTAATGGGAGTTCTTTAAAACTATTTGAAATGCATGCCAAAGCTATACTCAGAAACCGCTTTTCAAACGGGTATTTCCTGTAGCTCATCTATTGTTATCTCTGGTTCTTAGCGTCACAAACAGTTTCCCAGAAAGCTTAGCTGAACTCATGACAGATTTACTAGACAGCATAACCCAATGTGCAAAATGTGTTCATCTTTGAGTTTCTGCTCTGCTATTACTCTGAAGAACAGATGGCACACAATTGAAACACTATTAACTTTATGCTTTATAATATGATTTAATTGCAAATAATTAAAAGGACCACTAAAGTAAACTCAGTGATCAAACCAAAGCTAAGCTCAGTGTGAAAACAGAAATAAAACCAACATTTGTTGATAACATCTCTAATATGGAAATGTTAATCAAGGTAATTAAAAATATTTCGAGTATATTTTGACACAAAGATTTGATGCAAACTGTTTGAAGTTGAAGAGTTCCTCCCCTATTCTGTAAATTTATTAGATTTATGAAAATAAGGAATCCAAAAAACCCCTGCAAATTTGTCAGGGCGTTACTATAAAACTACTTCTGTTAGCAATTTATTCCAGGCTGGACTTTTTGGCTTCTCAACTTTTTCAGTTCGCTGTACATCTATAAAAATGCACACACTATCCTGAAAAAAGAGATTCAGTTGTATGTTTTATGCAATGGATGACATGAAAACGGTTGCAATAATAATTAGTCATAGACAAAGATTGGAGGAATATGTGGTTTAGATTCAGAGCTCGTCGTGAAGATCTGCCTCACTCCATGTCTGTCTTTGCCAGAGATTTTTTTATTGCTACTGACACATAAATATGATCAATTATTGACTGATTTTCTGCCTCTTAGATTATGCCTGTGCCTCTATGGGAATTTTTTTCACAAGTTTTGCAAACGTAGAACGCTTGAAAACCACATGAAAGCGAAATACTTTTATTTTACCCTCACAAAATAAGCTTATGCTTTATATAAAGGGGCGATTGGTATTCCGGTCAGTGAAAAATGTTTTGCTTGTTTAGATGAAGAATGTAGTTTGTCAGGAAGTTCAAAATGTGAAAAACAAGGAAATTCTGGCTAAAGTAATCTCAGATTTATGCTGAGATAATCTGCACAGATTTGACTCTGACGTCGTCAGCTTGCTTTTTTCACTCAACCAATGATGATTTAAAGCTTAATTTAAAAATGTTCTTTTTTGTTAATGTGTCTGTTTTCTGTTCCATTATAGTCTTCTTTCTTTTACATTTTAGAGAGCTATATTGAGGAAAAACAATACTTTATTTGGATTTTCAGAGATACTTCATTGTTAAGACAATACTCATCTGTTTCTTTATATGTTTAAATCATTATTAAATTTGCTGTTCAAAGTTGGTTGTCTGGTTACATTAGACTTAATTGTTCAGTTATTACTTTTCTCTGTTATTTTAAAATAACTACCTTCTACAGGTTTTCTAAGCTTCTAAATAAAGTATGCGTTCTATCCTTCCATCTTCTTTAGCTTTCTGTTTGGATCTCCCAACTATTTCACTGCAACAAATGAAACAACTTCACCAGACATTATTTTGTTAAATAATTTCTCCCATGATAAAAATGTGTTTGACCTTTTTTCTCTTTTCTACAATTTATAATGACCCAATTCATTTTGTTTTCTTAGAGATTGTTCTCACGCCACGGATTTATGCATTTTGCCAATTTTGCACAGTTTCTTGTTCACCTCTGATACGCCCAGAAAGCTACAAAATAATCTGAATATTTCTACAGATGACAGGACTCTGACTTTTACTAGAAGTTTGACATTGAATGAAAACAAGCAGAGTACAATCTCCTGTGCTATTCCTGTGCTGCCACCTGCTTGCATGACTTTTTAATCTCACAAATTAAAATATTGGAAATAGACTTTTGATAAAAAAAAAAAAGCCTTTTACTGCAAAGTGAATTTCTATGAACTCTGGTGTTGTTTTCTTAGAACTATGCTCTTCCTCATTCTTGTATTGTCAGCTGCTGGTAACTGCCACACCCACCTCAAATACCGATAAACATGCTGTACATCTCAAGATTTTGTTGTAGGTCATTAGCTTGTATAAGTTGTGAAATACATTCTTAGTGTTTGAATTTAGAAGATATTATCTGGATACTTTATTTTTTCTGAAGCTTTCGCTGATGGCTTACAGACTGATCCTGTTTGGGCTCACAGGTTGGTATCTTATTCTGGCTTCTAATAATCTTGTTTTTATTTTTTTTATTTTTGCACAGTGGGAAACTGAGGCAGAGAGGAAAAGTAAGACAAATCAAATCAAGTTCAGTGTTAAAAATGTGCAAGTGCACTGTGGTTCCCTAAATTAGCTTTTTATAGCTTCTTCGGAGACCTGATTCACTCAATTTTATCTTTATAATTTGGGTTAAGTGTGAGAAGATGATGTGTTTGTATGTTGATTATGGGATTTGTCTGTTAAATTGAGTGAATAAACTGAATATGTGATCAGCACTTTCACCTCAGTATTGACGACGTACTTGTTTCACTTAGGAAAGTCCAGAGCAGCTTTATTAAGCATCTTTACAAGATCTTTAACTTTTGTTCTGAAGCTAATGTCCACATTTTGTAGCAGATCATATTTGATTCTAGGAGTCCCTTCTACCTCCTAACCTGTGAGGGCTGACTATTCAAATGATGCTGATACTTGCATGTACTTGTTTAATTTGAAGATGAAGTCGGCACTTTCAAGCATCTGGAAATTTTACCAGATTAATCAGATTTGTTTATTCTGTTCCTCTGATTTTGACCGACTTGTTTCCATTTTGCCAGGATGTCACTTAAGTAAGTAGTGTGTTTAAAATACATCCACAGGTTTACCTTCATATAACTGTAACATTAGTTTATAAACGTAAAAGTTAAAGAATCCTCGGCTGGGGTTTCTCTAATAGTTTAACATTATAGTAACATTAGTTAACTTTAAGACAACTACAAAAATCTATTTCTCTTTCATTATTCTGGGATTTAAAAAAGAAAAGGGTTTAGAACAAACTTAGAATTTAGCTTACTTTTTAGAAACTGTGGAGTATTCACTACCTAGACCAGTACTACATCATGATTATTTAGAAACTCTGGAGTACTCATTTTTAACCCATAAAAGGAATTAGATTAGTCACTCTTTAGTTTATTTTATCAGAAACAGTAGAGTACTCACTATTTAGAAGCAGAGACCAGAAGAACAGTAGAAGCTTCTGGATCAACATTTAGACTAATTTTCAAACTCCTGTTCTTCCATCCCAGAAATGGAAATACTTAGCAACCCTGAACAGAAGCTCCTAGTTTACATACTTTAGATCAACATTAGATTATTTTTCTTCTTTTGCTCTTTCCTTTGGTTTGTAATTTTGTTTGCATTTCCTTTTAAGTCCTGTAAAGCACTTTGTATTGCCTTGTTGCTGAAAATGTGCTATATAAATAAAATTACCTTACCTTAACACTGCAAACCAGCTATGAAGGTTACTTTGTGGTTCCTGTTTACCATGTTCAATAAATATAAACCCTTTTAATCTACACAAATCATGGATATTGCAGTAAAACAAATTCTAGAAAGATTTTAGGACAAACAACTTGTAGACCTGAAGTTATTTGACTCTCGCTGAAGAAAACTCAACTCTCCACATCTTGTCACTTGGATACACTAATAATAATCAAATGCTTTTAATCACTATTTTTGCTGACATTTTCCACAGAAAGAACACTTGGAATAAATAAGGAAGATTAATGTAATGTCTGTAATTCAATGTTGTTAAAGTTTAATGGGTTTTATTTCAGGCGCCCTGCTCAGTGTTGCTAGCGCCCAAAGCCATCAGTACTACTTTGTGAACACTTCACTTACATGGACAGAAGCTCAGAGTGTCTGCAGACGGGACTACACTGATCTGGCCACCATTGAAAGCACAGCTGATGTTAATGATTTTCTAAGTACCAACTCCAGTTATACAGGTGAGTTTTTAACTTGAAAATGGGTGAACAACACAAGTATAATCACAAACCCCACATTTCAAGCACTTTGAATTGCCTTGTTGCTGAAAATGTGCTATATAAATAAAATTACCTTATCTTATTTTCTTATATAAGTGAAAGTTTTATCATATGTGACTATAAACATGCTTCGCTGCAGCTTTTTAATGTAATAAACTTTTTTATTATTATTTATTTAGGCAAGGCATGGATCGGTCTCTATGACGACACATTAAACAGCTGGAAATGGTCCCTAAATGACAGCAGCTTCTATGGTCCTGGAGAATATTCATTTAGGAACTGGCAACCTGGCCAACCCGACGATTATTATGGACAACAGCATTGTGTCAAGTTTAATGGTTCTAGTGATAACTCACTGGGCCAGTGGGATGACGCTGGGTGCATGGAGACAATGCAATTTTTGTGCTATAATGGTAAGAGGGTTTTATATGTATATATGAAAGATCATTATTATTTTCTTTTAGTTTTCTTATTCTACATTTCATCTATATATTTACAGGTACAGTAGGTGGATCACCATCCTATGTTTTGAGTAGCATTTCACTAACCTGGACAGAAGCTCAGAAATTCTGCCGTGAGAATTATGTTGATCTGGCCAGGTAAATAACAAGAAGGTATATTAAAGCAAATACTGCATTAATGCATAATAATCTATATAAAGAGGGATTGTAGTGTATAAATCCAGACGTTTTCCTCTGGGTTTTTGTTTTCTACTTTAAGAAGTTAATGTATGGTTATTCTTTCTCTTTGTAGTCACTTGGTCCTGGTTTATTTTGGCACTAAGATCAATGCGCTGTTTCTTTCTGTCGGCTATTTTCCATTTTCTTTCTGTTGCTGAGTTGTTGGTAACTCATCTGTTGTCATACTTTGCTCCATCCTTTCATGCATCAGTCATTCTTATATTTTCCACCTGTTTTTTCTGTAGCCTGTTTATTAAACTGACCTCTTTTTAATTTAATGAACACATCCTCCTATAGAAAACAACCAACTGGTCACTTTTCTTATGCCTGATGTCATTTTCACCACTGTTGAATTCCTCACTACCTGTAAGTTTTTGATATATTTCAGTGTAGGCTATGTGGTAGTGCATGGTGTGGTTGGAAAAAGGGCTGCCCATATACATATACATATATGTATTAATTTCCTTAAAGCAGTTGCCAAGGATTTGAATCTTGACCTCACGATTTCTGACTCTTGTGTTCCAACCTTGTCACATTTACTGTCCGGTCAGTTTTAATGAGGGCTAATGCCTTCAACCAGTTTAGTCCTTTTAACTCTGCCTGCCTGCCGCCTATGACTTTCATCTCCACGGAGGCTTGAATTCTTTTTAAGTTTATCTTTTTTAAGTTTATCTTTTACCCTATCGCTAATTTTTGTAAGTGACATATGTACAGTAGTGTGCCAGTTCAATGCTATGAAGCTTACCAGAAATTGTCTCCGTTGTAAACAGCCATCATACATTGTGAAGAGACAAGGGTCTAGTAAAACAAGGTGGCTGTTAATATTAATTAGGAAGTGTGATCAACATGGACTGAACAGCTTCGTTCACTTCCTCCGCTGCCATTGCTAAAACTACAGGCAGACTACAATTTTAAAACAGCGCAGAAATCAACATCATCGTTCACAATTTCTTCTGTTGGCTAATTTGGCCTGGAAGAAATTCTACCAGAAAGAATCCAAGTGAACATGAGAAAGCCCTTCAGCAGGAAGGATGATACAGCGGAGCAAGAAATTAACAATAAATGTTGCTTCTTGTCTGGGGTGTGAGCTTAGTGTGGATTCCAGTCTCCCTTCATGACCTTTGAACTGTTTGTTTAAAGAGAGTCAACGCATTTGTTTGAGAGCTCATGATCCTAATATAATTAAATTTGACTTAAACATTCCAAGAAAGCAATTAATATTATAAAGTGTAATAATTTCTTGTGTAGTCATCATCTTAGTCGACATTCGTTATTTTCTATTTTACATATTTCAATCAATCATATCTTTATTCCAGACACAAAAAAGGTTTATAGTAAAAAGGTAAAAACAAGCAAAATAAGGGAAAAATAAACATGACATCTTATTCTCTGAGTCACAAATAAGTGATAACGCCATTGATTCCATAATCTTGAAGAGAATCTCTTAGTACTAAAAGCAGGATTTACTAAAATTACAATTATATTATTGCATGACATATAATCTACACATGCATTTATACATAAGATTCCTGAGCACAGCTGCACATGTGGGAACAGCATTATGTACAAACATATGACTAGCACTGCTCCATCTAGGCACTTTGAGTAGTAGCCTCATGCCATCATTGTATGCCACATAAAGTTTCTGCAGGCTACTTTTTTGTATCGTCGCCACAGATGGGCAGTGTATAGTGAAGTACAAAAAGCTTTAAAAAGAGCCACCTTCACAGAGGATGCACACATTCCAAACTTTCTGATCAGCATATTAGCTTGTGTATCATACGATACTGCCTATGGATGTCACGATCATCAGACAGGTCATAGTAGCCTCATGCCATCACTTAGGACATTACATTTATGTAATGTAATGACTTCATTGCACACATTGAGAATAGTATCAGATAAAGAGAAGTCAGGGGTTATCAGATGCTTATCTGCCCTACTTCTAACAATCATAATATTGCTTTTCTTAGGGTTATATTTGATGTCAATATTTATAAATAACTGCATATTTTAGTTCAGATTTAATAGCTGAAGCAAAAATCAAACACTGTGGATTTAAAATTTTCAATTTTAAGTTATTTTTAGTACCTAAATAAAAAAAATGAAAAAAAAAACAGCTATTTTTTTTGTTTTGAAACTGAAAAATCAAAAGAAACCCAACACAGATTATTTTTCCTTGTGTACTGTATTTAATGTGATTGCTTATTAACATTGTTTTTCCATCCCAGTGTACGAAATCAGACAGAAAATGAAATCATCAGAACCCTAGTAGGTGCCAGCACTGTTTTCATTGGACTGTATCGGGAAAAGCTGTGGTCTGATGGCAGCGACTCTCTGTTTCGATACTGGGCGGATGGCGAACCCAATGGTCCCTCTGGTGATCAGTGTGTTGCTGGATCATTTAATGACTCTGGAAGATGGTCGGATGAAAGTTGCAGCCTCAGTTTGCCATTCGTCTGCTACAAACCAAGTAATGCATCTCATTTCTGCTGCTTAAGCTCCATAATTTTACACAACAGATGACTGTGGTGTAGTCATTTTCTGCAGGCCCCTCAACTACAGTCTCTAAGCAAACTACTGTATCACATGCATTTTCACCAGCTGGCTTGTGAGGAGTTGTTCATTATAATGAGATAATTCTTGCATTTCTTAGAAATATTTTTGGAAAAATTATCTATTTCTTCTTAAGAGGAAAAACTGCATTATGCAACACGGAACCAATAAACATTTTTGAAGGCTTTGCTCTTGTTTAACAAATAAAAGTATATATAAACCCCCAATTATGCTGTGAAACGAAATGCTTAATTCCTGTTTAATTTTCTGTGACATTTTGTATTGTTTTTATCTTAGTCCCACCAAATGCAGAAGGTTTTGCAGCTTCGGCACAGAATGACAGCAGCATCACTCTGCAGTGGAATGCGGTCAACATCAGCACCAGCTTTGTTCTCCTGTTTAATGGTGTGGAGACATTCATCAGTGCCCCAGTTGCAGATGGACCAGTAACCTACACAGTCTCATCTCTCTCTCCTGCAACAAACTACACATTCACTCTCTTCTCTGTTCTTGACAACATCAGGAGCAGTGGCATCAGCATTACTGCAGCTACTGGTAAGACTTTACATTTTATTAAGAAAGGGAGACCTTTTAACACAAAAATTCTGTTAGTCTGCAGTCTATTGGTTGGTCACCAAACAAGACCCATCTGCTATATAAAAATTTAAAAGACTCGGTAGCGCAGGGGTAAAGCACAACCGTTACAGGTTCATGGCCTGTTCTGGTGACCATTGCCACACGTCTTCCACCTCTCATAACCCACTTTTCTGTTCTAAGACGGTTAAAGCCTTAAGAAATTACTCAAATATCTGCTGTGTAGTAACTAAAGATTCTCAGTTGAAGGTCAACAAAGTAAGGAAACATGTCTAGTGGTCATTATATTTTCTAATAGGGTCAACATTTTCAAATTTAAAGGGAGTGTGAGATTTTTCTGTTTTTTGTCCAGAGCAGGATTTGTTTAAGCCATGTAGAGACAAACTGCAAATGGAAAGCGACATGTAGATGTCAGGCTGTCATCTGACTGATGAAAAGGATTTAAGATATTATTTCATTTATTTGTTGTACACCTTCTAAAAATCTAATAAAACCAAGACTTAAAGCTAATTTTTTTATTTAACTCATAGTGAGATGTGATTTTTTTGATTTCCTTCTGACTGCACCTTTAGTGACATTCTCACAAGCCTCTTCACCCTCTTTAACTCAAAATCTGACAATAAGCCGAAATAAAACCAAAAGTATTTTGTGTCTTTACTTATAATGTTTATCTTCTGTTTTGTCCCACATATTCTATTTGAAGCTCCTTGTTCCAGCTGTCAGTGTTGTCCTTCTGGCACAGAGTGCATCACCACCAATGGAGTTGCTGAATGCCTTGACCCCTGTGCCACCTACACTGTACTGAATGATGCCTGGCGTTCAACAGAGAATACAGACTATTCAGCCTTACACTGTGACTATTACATTTACTGGAGTGGTTGGTATCGCTTTTATTTGGGTCAGACCAGCGCTCAGATTCCAGAGAAATGCATAGCAGAAAACAGCTGTGGAGCCTATGGTCCTATGTGGATAACTGAGCCTCATCCAGTCCAGCTTAATGAAATCGCAACTCGCACTGTGTGTAACGCCTGGGTGGATTCCTGCTGCCTTTTTCCCTCACACACCATCCAGATCAAACGTTGTTATGGATACTACGTCTACAAACTTCAAAGGCCATCTGCATGTTGGGTGGCATATTGTACAGGTAATATTGTAATAATTTACAAACAATTCAGAACTATCTGTTTTCCTTTTACAACTAGAAAATTCCAATATGTATTTACACACATAACCTGCTATTCACTCATTTCTATAAATTGTAGTTATGTCCTTAACCAAAGCCAATGTGAAACACGTTTTATGTTTGGTAAAACTAAGGCTTTATATTGTAATATATATTGTGTCTGTGTGTGTTAGAACCTCAACCCTTCAGAGTATTGACACAAGATGAGAGCAGCATCACTCTGCAGTGGAACAAGATCAACAACAGCAGCAGCAGCAGCTTTATTCTGCAGTTTAACGGCACAGAGATAAACATCACTGCACCAGATGGAGATGGACCAGTGAACTACACAGTCTCATCTCTCACTGCTGGAACCAGATACACATTCACTCTCTTCACTGGTCCAGTGAAGAGAGTGAGAATGTGAGAATCAGTGTAGAGCAACTGACAGCTGTGACTGGTAAGATATTTTACTGCACACCATAACTAATCACACCATCATTTCCTTTGGTTTTATTTGAAGAAAAATACATTTAGCTTATCATCTATAAAAAATGGTTTGATTTCTCCTCTTTTTAGTACTATTTGTGTATGTACTTGGTACTGAGACAAAACTTATAGACTCCAAACTATGACCAACTTCTTTGTTAGTCATCCGCTCTAACAGAAACTCAGGAGCAAATGCTTTTGTTTTCATCAGTACCCTGAACAATCAGAGCACTTCTTGTTTTCAATTAGTAGTTAAAAACCCTCTAACCCCCGGAAAATACAACAGGAAACAGAACGCAGGCGTTCAGCTGCTTTAGGAGTTTATCATAAATATTCAGTCTTTCCATGCTTTAACAATTCCTTGTGAAATATGAACTCTGACTACAAAACTGAGACCCCAGTATAAACAGATTAATCAGGTTTTCTTCTCTTTGGGTGACTAAGCTCACCTTCAGAGACAGGAGAGCCAGAGCTTCTCTCCATCAAAAGCAGTTAGCTCTATCATATATTCCCATTGCTCTTTGTTTGTTTAACTGACCTGGACATGTTTTTTGTAAACTACAGTTAAGATCCTGGCTAGTCATAGATATACAAGAAAACCCAACTGCAAAAGTCTGAACTAAACATCTCCTTTTTCTAAAAAATCAGCTCCTCGAAATGCAGAAGGATTTATGAAGTTGGGACAAGCTGAGATCAGCGTCACTCTGCAGTGGAACAAGATCAACAACAGCACCAGCTTTGTTCTCCTGTTTAATGGTGTGGAGACATTCATCAGTGCCCCAGTTGCAGATGGACCAGTAACCTACACAGTCTCATCTCTCTCTCCTGCAACAAACTACACATTCACTCTCTTCTCTGTTCTTGACAACATCAGGAGCAGTGGCATCAACATTACTGCAGCTACTGGTAAGACTTTACATTTCATTATGAAAGAGAGACATTTTAACACCAAAATGTTGTTAGTGGGGTGTGCTGTGGTGGCACAGAAGTTAAACACAACCCACATATGGAGGCCTTATTCCTCGACACGGCTGTCGCAATTTCGATTCCTGACCTGGCAACCTTTGCCGCATGTCTTCCCCCATCCTAGTCTGTATAAATAATGTTCAGACCGGACAAAAGGCTCCACCTTTTTCTTCTGCGTAAGGTAACACTATCTTTAGAGCAAATGTCCGTTTGTGCCCGTTTTGTCAGATGGGGTACATTTGACAAGCACTGGATATGCGAGGGATGCCTGGGCTCCCAGCACGCCAACCTCGCCCTGACCTCCTGTGCTCTCCTCCTGCTGGAGGAGAGGAGGTGGAGTTTAGACATTTTCAAGGCTGGTGCTAGGCAGGACGCCGGGCCCACCGAGTCCGGTCACTGCTTGTGGGGAGATGCTAGCTACGCTGAGCGGGATGCTAACTATGCTGAGCGTGAGTTGGATGATTCCACTGGCAGAGAGGATGACGATGAGGACGACGGCAGGAGCAGCAGCTAGGAAGCACTGCAGTGGGAAAGAGTGGATGCTCAGTCAACCCCAGGCTCCGTATATCAGACTCAACCCCGCTCCTAGTTGTGGGCTCGCTCCTCCTTGAGCTACCTAGCTTGATCAAGGAGGTGGCTAACACTAAGGGGGTTCCCATCCCCTAACCTCGCCCGCCACATTCGAATGATCTGGCGGGATAGTTTGGCTCCGCCCCGAGTCGCCGTCCAGACCCCATCTGGCCTCACTCATGTAATGGTTTACATAACTGAGGCAGCGGCTGAGCCTGCGAAGCTGAGGGCGCCTGTCTCCACTTATGTGCCTATCACCAGGGTGGAGGGGTTTACAGAGCAGAGTTTTCCCTCTGTTCCTACTCTGGATCCGGGGCTCGCTGATGTGTTTGGGGCCAGGACAAACACATCCTGTGCCCCCTTCTAAGCTGATCACCAGGTTCTCTGACCACGCCCACCAGTGTGACTATCAGATAATGGCTGCCACCAATAATGCCGCTTTGTTGGCATGCGGCATCTCAAATGGGTGGAGGAAGCTGCCTTACCAGTGGAGCTGAAGGGCTCTCTCTGCAAGGTGGCTGATGCATACTCAATCTGTGCGTCACCTCAGTGTTTGTTCCTCATGGACAGCTGCCTGGGCTACTCTGATCCAGAGAACCACCTGGCTCTGCCTCTCGCCATCTATGTCCAAGAAGCTCCAGAAGGACCTGCTGGATGGCCCCATCACCCCTGATGCGCATTTGGTGCCAATTTCCAGTCTCTCCTATTGGAGTCTAAGAAGACCCAGGAGGTTTTGGAGTCCGTCCCCCGCCTGATAGGGCCACAACTGTCCCGCGCACCTCTGGCCGCTGGGGGGACCAACATGGCCACCGTCAACACCAGAGACTGCAGCCTCTAACCATTCCGCCACCATCCTCCACCTCTCAGCAGTTCTTCCCAGTGCAACAGCCAGTGACCCAGCGTCTCCCCAGAGGACGTCAGCCCGAACATTAAAGCGACTTGAAACCATTCCTCCCTGGCACCTCCAGACCCGGGGCCCTATAGCTCTGCGCCTGTTGGGAGGGGTGAGGGCTTAGTGACGCATTCATAGGGTGTCGGATAAACCGTACTCATAGTGAATTTGACGGCAAAAGTTTATTATTTGAAAAACAATTTATACTTGGTTGTGATATAGCCATTTTAACTATCGTAAATTGAAATTATCGCGGTACATTGAGAATACTCGGTATGTTCCCCACCCCTACACAGATCATGGATATTGAAGTAAAACAAATTGTAGAAAGGTTTTAGGACAACTTGTAGACCTGAAGTTAATTGACAGTGACTCTTGCTGAAGAAAACTCAACTCTCCACATCTTGTCACTTGGATACACTACTAATAATCTTAATCACTATTTTTGCTGACATTTTCCACAGAAAGAATACTTGGAATAAATAAGGAAAATGAATGCAATGCCTGTAATTCAATGCTGTTAAAGTTTAATTGGTTTTATTTCAGGCGCCCTGCTCAGTGTTGCTAGCGCCCAAAGCCATCAGTACTACTTTGTGAACGCTTTGCTTACATGGACAGAAGCTCAGAGCGTCTGCAGACGGGACTACACTGATCTGGCCACCATTGAAAGCACAGCTGATGTTGATGACTTTCTAAGTACCAGCTCAAACTATACAGGTGAGTTTTCAACTTGAAATTTTTCTTTATTAGTGAAAGTTTTATCCTATGTGACTATAAACATGCTTCACTGAAGCTTTTTAATATTATAGACATGTTTTTTAATTATTTAGGCAAGGCATGGATCGGTCTCTACGACGACACATTAAACAGCTGGACATGGTCCCTAAATGACAGCAGCTTCTATGGTCCTGGAGAATATTCATTTAGGAACTGGGATAATGGCCAACCCGACGATTATTATGGACAACAGCATTGTGTCAGGTTTTCCGGCTCTAGTGTTAACTCACTGGGTCAATGGGATGATGCTGGGTGCATGGAGACAATGGAATTTGTGTGCTATAATGGTAAGTATAATATATA
>NW_006800753.1:23233-44164 GCF_000485575.1 Poecilia formosa | reverse complement strand
TTTTCCCTATTTTTTAAAAAAAAAAATATATTAAAAAAAAAAAAGAAAAAGAAGTAAATTGCCTGTAATTCAATGCTGTTAAAGTTTAATTGGTTTTATTTCAGGCGCCCTGCTCAGTGTTGCTAGCGCCCAAAGCCATCAGTACTACTTTGTGAACACTTTGCTTACATGGACAGAAGCTCAGAAATTCTGCCGTGAGAATTATGTCGACCTGGCCAGGTACATAACAAGACTGTATCTTACAGCAAATACTGCATTAATGCATTAATATCTCTATAAAGAGGTATTGTAGCTCTGGTTCATGAATTCTACAGTCATTTTCCTCTTGGCTTTTTTTTTTTTGTACTTTAAGAAGTTGATGTGTTTTTCTCTGTAGTGGGAAGTAACAAAGTAGAAGTACTTTGATACTGTACTTAAGTACAATTTTCATGTATCTTTACTTAAGTAGATTTAATAATGGGTACTTTCTACTTTTACTCCACTACATTTTACAGTAAGTATCTGTACTATCTACTTCACTACATTTCAACAAAGCGTCGCGTTACTCGTTACATCCAAGTCGCATTGAGCTTTTTTTTCTCTCGTTAAAATGTGAAGTTCAGGGACTTAACGTGACGCTGTAAAATCCAGGCAATGACGTGACTTACTTGTGTCTGTTGTCACCCATCGCCTCCCCCTTTCATTCGCATGCGGAGTTCCAAGACTTGTGCAGTTTATATATATATATATATATATATATATATATATATATTTGATCAAACTATCACCATGTTGTGACAGTATAGGATAAGACACACAATCTGTAAAAAGATCTCCAACTCCTTGTGCTGCCATTTTTAATGACTTTATCCTGTCTGGATCAACAATGCACAGGAAAGGTGAGAATGAACCATCAATGTTGCTTCTTGTGTGGGGAGCAGGTTTAGAGTTGGTAAGGGAGGGATTCCAGTCCCCCTTGGTCACTGTTGAACTGTTTATTTGAAAGCTCATGTAAACAAAATAGTCTAAACATTACGACAAAGTACTTAAGATTATAACACGTAATAATCTCCCATACAGTCTTCTTCTTTTCTGACTTCTGTTATTTCTGGTGTTGTTACATAAAAACAACAGCATTTTTAGTTGTTTGAAATGGAAAAGCCAAATAAAGCCATACACATTGATTATCTTTGCACACTGTGTTTAATTTAATTTTATTTTATTTTCCATCCCAGTGTACGAAATCAGACAGAAAATGACATCATCAGAACCCTAATAGGTTCCAGCACTGTTTGGATTGGACTGTATCGGGAAAAGCTGTGGTCTGATAGCAGCGACTCTCTGTTTCGATACTGGGCGGATGGCGAGCCCTTTGATCCCTCTGGTGATCAGTGTGTTGCTGGATCATTTAATGACTCTGGAAGATGGTCGGATGAAAGCTGCAGCCTGAGTTTGCCATTCGTCTGCTACAAACCAAGTAATGCATCTCATTTCTGCTGCTTAAGCGATCATAAATAATCCTTAATTTTACATCAGGAAAAATGATGCCATTCATCTTAAGAGGAAGATTCATGTTATGCAATAGAACAAATAAACTTTAATGAAAGTTTTGCTTTTGTTTAACAAGTAAAATACATTACAAAAAACCCAAACATTAAAATACTTTTTGACACTTATTAATATTCCTGTTACTGATTGTATTGTTTTTATCTTAGTCCCACCAAATGCAGAAGGTTTTACAGCTTCAGCACAGGATGAGAGCAGCATCACTCTGCAGTGGAACAAGATCAACATCAACACCAGCTTTGTTCTCCTGTTTAATGGTGTGGAGACTTTCATCAGTGCCCCAGTTGCAGATGGACCAGTAACCCACACAGTCTCATCTCTCACTCCTGCAACAAACCACACATTCACTCTCTTCTCTGTTCTTGACAACATCAGGAGCAGTGGCATCAACATTACTGCAGCTACTGGTAAGACCTTACATTTCATTATGAAAGGAAGACCTTTTTATCACCAACATTTTTTTTAAATGTTAATCACGACCCACATATGGAGTTCTTAGTCCTCAACGTGGCTGTCACAGGTTCGATTCCCGGCCTGGTGACCTTTGCTGTATCTCTTCCCCCTTATCCACTTTCCTGTCAATTCACTGTCAAATAAAGGCCACTAGAGGCAATAAAACCTTAAAAAAATAAAATAAAACTTCTGTTAGTCTGCAATCTGTTGGTTGGTCATTGAACAAGACCATCTGCTTTATAAAACTGTAAAAGACTCAGCTGCACAGTGGTCAAGCACAGGACTAGTATATTGTCTCAGTCGTCAACACGACTGTCACAGATTTGAGTCCCAGTGTCATGAATTGCGGTATGAGGTGGTGAGGAAGACACTGATGACCCAGGCTGAAATGATGAAGGTAGTGTTCATTTTAATCAGAAGAAGAAAAATTAAAATCTTCTGACTCTTTTGCCCGGATACCTTGATGTCGTCATTGTATCAGTTGAACCATAAAGACAAAGACAAACGTTTTCCCAAGTCCAATCATAACATTTATTAGACAAACAACTAATGAAACTGACAAAACTCAATAAAATCACAGACCAGCATCCAATTCAATATTTACCTCACACCACAGACATCCACACACCAAGACAAATTTACGGGGAACCATTTCACCGACGCACCGTTCCCCAGAGACAGTATCACGGGTAGCCCAGAGCGATCAGAAGTTAAGGTTCTGGGTCCTATGCTTTTAAAGGGAGGCCATGTTTCCCTCCTCTGCTGTATTCTAATTAGGGGACTGTCCTTAGCTAAGTTCATTTAAATCTAGTTGACTAGGTTCCAGTAAAAACCAGTTTTTAAGACCAAAGAAGTGTTATTTTCTTTTGAATGGAGACATATGTTTTTATGGCCCTGTCCCGAGAGGAAGCTCTACTCTGTTGGCAGGACCATATTGTTTTACACCAACTGTTAAATCTTATCAAAGTGGTCAAAAGGTTAAACTCACACACAGAGCCACTACCCCTGTGAATGCCTGCTCAGTCCACAGAGAGACTAGCTGTGTTTTAAATTATAGAGAACTACAAGCTAAGTTATTTTAATTCAACTTAGTGTAATATGTTTCAATAGAAATATCCTACATAAGAGATTACGCTAATTGAACCATGGATATAATGTGGAGCGGATTTTCTAATATATAACACTATTAATGTTGTCTAATATTGAACATATGGTTAAATTTTACAACTGGCATATTATACATTTATTTTATTAACAGTAGATTTAATGATGACAAAAAACATACAGAGTCCAAAATCCAGGCAGCACAGAGAAGAGTGGAAGGTTAAACCTTACAAAGTGGTAGCAACTGGAAAATAATAATGGACAAAGCAACTCGGCAGCCAGACTGACAAAACGGTAGACAGAATACCACCAGGACCCGACAAAGACACAGAAACACAGGTGACATCAAGTACACAGAGGGTAATCGGATTGAGACAAAGCTGGGAACAATCAAGGGGTAGACAGGACAACACGGAGACTCAAAGACATAGAAACCTAAAATAAACACACAGAAAAACCAAATCCTTATACCTGGTTTCTTGACCATTGCTGCATGTCCTCCTCTTCTCTCATAACCCTGTTTTCTTTTTGAAGACTGTTAAAGCCTTAAGAAATGACTCAGAAATCTTTTATGTAGCAACTAATTAAAAAGTCTAATTTGAAGCACAGCAAAGTAAGAAAACATGTTTAGTGGTCATTAAATTTCCTAATAGAATCAACATTTTCAAACACAAATGGAGTGTGAGATTTTTCTGTTCTTTGTCCTGAGAAAGACCTATTTAGTCCATGTAGAGACTATAGGAAAGCAGCATGTAGCTGTCAGGCTAGCACAGGTAGTCTGACTGATGAAAAGCGATTAATGCCTTTTTGAAAATATGCTAAAACCAGGACTTAAAGCTAAAGTTTATTTAACTCGTAGGGGGTGATTAATTTTTTTTTATGATTTCCTCTGACTGTAGGCATGATATTCTCACTAAAGGTGCAGGAAAACCTCTTCTCCCTCATTAACTCAAAATCTGGCAATAAGTTGAAATAAAACAAAGGTATTTTGTGTCTTTACTTATAATGTTTATCTTCTGTTTTGTCCCACATATTCTATTTGAAGCTCCTTGTCCCAGCTGTCAGTGTTGTCCTTCTGGCACAGAGTGCATCACCACCAATGGAGTTGTTGAATGCCTTGACCCCTGTGCCACCCACACTGTACTGAATGATGCCTGGCGTTCAACAGAGAATACAGACTTTTCAGCTTTGCACTGTGACCAGTACATTGCCTGGAGTGGTTGGTATCGCTTTTATTTGGGTCAGACCAGCGCTCAGATTCCAGAGAAATGCATAGCAGAAAGAAGATGTGGAACCGTTGCTCCTTTGTGGATAAATGGGACTCATCCAGTCCAACTTAATGAAATCGTAACTCGGACTGTGTGTAACGCCTGGGTGGATTCCTGCTGCCTTTTTCCCACACACACCATCCAGATCAAACGTTGTTATGGATACTATGTCTACAAACTTCAACAGCCGTCTGTATGTTGGACGGCATATTGTACAGGTAATATTGTAATAATTTACAAAGAATTCAGAACTATCTGTTTTTCCTGGTGACACTTTGTTTGAAGGGGGGTGAATAAGACTGTCATGACACCATCATAAACATGACATAACACCTGTCATAAACATCAATAAGTCTTCATGAATATTTATGACTGTTGTCATAAAGCGTCATTCGGTAAATTACGACACTTTTAATACAAAGTTGACATTATTCAAAATGTCTGACAACTTGACATTAACCAATAAATCATTACTGTTATAAATTTGTTATAAAGGTATTACTGATTGCACTTTAAAAATTAGGTAACTATGTTATTAAAGGTAAAGTTTAAACAGTAATGATTTCTTGGTTAATGTCAAGTTGTCATAACAAAGACATTTTGAATAATGTCAACTTTGTATTAAAAGTGTCGTAATTTACCAAAATTAATGGTCATAAATATAAATATGTATGACTATTTATAAAGTCATAAATATTCATGCAGGCTTATTCATGTTCATGACAGGTGTTATGTCATGTTTATGAAAGTGTCATGACAGTCTTATTAACCCCCCTTCAAATAAAGTGTTACCGTTTTCCTTTTACAACTAGGTAATTTCAATATGTATTTGCACACATAACCCGCTATTCACTCATTTTTATAAATTATAGTTATGTCCTTAAACAAAGACAATGTGAAACATACGTTTTATGTTTGGTAAAACTAAGGCTTTATATTGTAATATTGGGTCTGTGTGTGTTAGAACCTCAACCCTTCAGCGTATTGACACAAAATGAGTCCAGCATCACTCTGCAGTGGAACAAGATCAACAACAGCATCAGTTTTGTTCTCCAGTTTAACGGCAGAGAGATAAACATCACTGCACCAGATGGAGATGGACCAGTAATTTACACAGTCTCATCTCTCATTGTTGGAACCAGATACACATTCACTCTCTTCTCTGTGTTTGAAAATGTGAGATTCAGTGCAGAGCAACTGCCAGCTGTCACAGGTAAGATATTTTCATTTCCTTTGGTATTATTTTAAGAAAAATGCATTTAGCTTATCATCTCTGAAAGACTACACTATAAAAAATGGTTTGAATTCTTCTCTCTTTTAGTGCCTTTTCTGTATGTACTAGGTACTGAGACAAAACTTATAGACTCCAAACTACGACCGACTTCTCTGTTAGTCATCAGCTCTAACAGAAACTCAGGAGCAAATGCCTTTGTTTTCATCAGTACCTGAACAATCAGAGCACTTCTTGTTTTCAGTTAGTACTTAAAACCCCTTAACTCCCAGAAAATACAACGGGAAACAGAATTCAGGTGTTCAGCTACTTAAGGAGTTTATCATAAATATTCAGCCTTTCCAAGTTTTAACCATTCCCTGTGAAATATGAACTATGATTACAAAAATTAGATCCCAGTATAAACAGATTAATCAGTTTTGACTAAGCTCACCTTTACATACAGGACAGTGTAAAGGACTTCTTTTGGTGCTTCTCTGCACCAAAAGCTGTCAGCTTATGGGTTCAGATTCTGATTAGTTTGTCTCCTGTGTCACTTTGTTTAGTTGACCTGAACGATGTGGATATCTGGACAGATTATATAGATGTTTGGAAGCAACATGATGTAGTTTTGTAAAGTGAAAAGATGCAACGATGTTTAAAATGTAAATGACAGAGATGATCTATCATATATTCCTCTTGCTCTTTGTTTGTTTAATTAACCTGGACATGTTTTTTTGTAAGCTACAGCTAAGATCCTGGCTACTCAAAGACATGCAAACCCAACTGCCAAAATCTGAACATCTCCTTTTTTTAAAAATCAGCTCCTCGAAACACAGAAGGATTTATAAAGTTAGATCAAGATGAGAGCAGCATCACCCTGCAGTGGAATAAGATCAACAACAGCACCAGCTTTGTTCTCCAGTATGACGGCGTCGAGACATTCATCAGTTCACCAGATGGAGATGGACCAGTGAACTACACAGTATCATCTCTCACTGCTGGAACCAGATACACATTCACTCTCTTCTCTGTGTTTGAGAACGTCAGAAGCAGTGGAGTCAGCATTGCTGTGGTCACTGGTAAGATATAATTGTAATATGTTAAACTTTAACTTTCAACTTTTCATCTCTTGTACATTACTCCTGCTTGTGTTGAGATAAATAAAAAAAAGCTCTACTGATAAATTGGTATTTAAAGAGTTGCAGGCAGTTTGGTAAATAGCAAAAATCACGTAGTAAATACAGAGCTATAGAACATCTTCTCTTGAGTGGACAAGCATATCAGGAGTTTTTATTCATACAATTTATATGTACCATACTTACCTTTGCAAATTGTATTTAATTTCAGACTAATAATATTCTTTACAATTCTGCTGCAGGACATATTTGTTTATTTTAATAAGTTCTAATTTTAATAAGTTAATTTTAGTCATTTTTGACATTAGGTTAGAAGTTATGAAATGGCACAAATATTTTTTGCCTTATTTTCCCTGCTGTTTTCATTCCCTCAGTTCCTTCAAATGCACAAAACTTCCGACCATCGTCAGAAGATGAGAGCAGCATCACTCTGCAGTGGAATAAAATCAACGACATCACCAGCTTTGTTCTCCAGTTTAATGGATCAGAGACAAACATCAGTTCACCAGATGGAGATGGACCAGTGAACTACACAGTGTCATCTCTCACTGCTGGAACCAGATACACATTCACTCTAATTTCTGTGCTTGAAAATTTGACCAGCAGTGGAATCAGCATTGCAGCAGCTACTGGTAAAATAAATGAAACAATGCTTGATTACTAGGAGTAGTTTATATTTTCCGAATAAACCTTTTTAAAACGTGCTAGATCTTAGATTTAAAGGTGCACATTGAGCTTGTTGTATCATCATCCTAATATTGTTTTTAAATGCTACTTTTTTCAGTATAAAGGTTCGGAAGAAACGAATTGACGTGTCTTAACTCTTTTGTCTCAGCACCTGAAAATGCAGAAGGATTGACAGTGTCAGATCAGGATGAGAGCAGCATCACTCTGCAGTGGAACAAAATCAACAACAGCACCAGCTTTGTTCTCCAGTTTAACGGCATACAGACATTCATCAGTTCACCAGATGGAGATGGACCAGTAACTCACACAGTATCATCTCTCACTGCTGGAACCAGATACACATTCACTCTCTTCTCTGTGTTTGAGAACGTCAGAAGCAGTGGAGTACAACTTACTGCTGTCACTGGTAAGAATATAAAGTACATTAATTTATTCACAACCAAGGCAAACAAGTTTTCGGGTTGAACCATCAATGATCCAAACCTGAGAACGTCACACTTAAAAATAAACCCAAACCTCAAATTAATGGGAAAACATACTTTACCCTGAGATAAATCAAATATTTGGATTTTTTCTACAAGATTTATCCAGTCAGTGTTAACTGAAAGTATTAATGGTGTAAGTTTGACAACTGTGCTGAAACAAAACCTCAGACTATGTTTATTGTCTTCCATTAATGATGAAAGGTATGATGTTTTTGACTGGCGAAACAACAACAGTAACCTATTTTTTCAGATTAAGTAGGACATTTGTAGATGCACAGAATGACATTTTCTCTCCAAGTTCCAAGAGATGTGCATTAAAATATGCAGCTTTGAATTAAATCATGGTACCAAGCTGATGTGGATAAATGCTTTATTTCTTATGGACACAAGGGCTAAGGTATGAAAACACTAGTGGGGCGTCTTACTTTTTATGGGACTATATTGTCTAATGCCACATGCAATGAGGAAGTAACATATGGGCCAGAACATTAATTTGTTCAAGGGTAAAAATAATTCATTTGAACCTTCTTCTGTGACTTTTTGAGATAGAAGAAATTAAAAATGGCTGACCTTTGCTGGATGTCTTCCTCTTTTCTCATTACCCACTTTCCAGTCTGATCATTCTCAAATAAAGGCCACTAAAGCCAATTTAACCTTAAAAAAATTATCAAACTATCTTCACTCAGACAGCAAATCTCAAAATCAACTGATATTACCGGGATTGTTTTTTTTTTTCTTGTGTGTTTCTTTAGTTTGCTGTGTTCTGTGGAGTCTCTGTGGAGTCTCTGTGTTGTCCTGTCTGACCCTGATTGTTCCCAGGTGTGTCTCGTTCTGTGATTACCGCTGAGTATTTAATACCACCCGTGTCTCTGTGTCTTTGTTGGGTCCTTGTCTAACGTTGTTGTATTATGTCACTTAATCGTCACAGTCGAACCGTCGTTTCCTGTCCTGTGTCAGCGTATCTCTCGTCTCAGTCATGTTTATGATCAGTTGCTACCAATGACTAGCATTAGCTTCACTGTGTTGCCTGTGCTTTGGACCGTTTGAGCTGTTTTTTTTGTCATTAAAGTCATCATTCATCTTCAACCTGGGTCCACCAGCGTCTTCCTCACCACCATACACCGCAACATCGTGACAAATATTTTAACTAACTCGAACCTTTTGTTTTACTTTGGCTTCTTATATTAGAATTTTATTGCTAAAATATTGCTGCTTGATTTGGATTTGTTCCCAGTAGAATTATTTGGCTTAAGGTTATGAGACGTATATCTTAACCATCACAATATTGTTTGTACATTTTATCTTTTGGACAATAAAGACTTTGAAGACATGAAGTTATATAAATTTTTCCTCTTTTGTTTCAGTTCCAGCAAACGCAGAGGGCTTCAGAGCATCAGAACAAGATGAGACCAGCATCACTCTGCGATGGAATAAAGTCGGCATCAACACCAGCTTTGTTCTGCAGTTTAACGGCACAGAGACAAACATCAGAGCACCAGATGGAGACGGACCAATGAAACACACAGTCACATCTCTGACCGCTCGTACAAACTACACATTCACCCTGTTCTCTGTGTTTGAAAATGCCAGAAGCAGTGGAGTCAGCATACTTTCAGCTACTGGTAAGATACGTAAATCTGTTGCATACTTCATGGTGTGCATCAAGTTACGTTATTTTTCCCATAAACTCAAAGTTTCAGTTGTTTAATGGCTTGAATTTAACTGGAATCCTTTGTGAATTATCTGAATATATGAAAGATAATCCAAAAGGAAGATATGTATTATGTCTTAATGTTGTTGTTGTTGTTGTTTGATTTTAGGTGTATTGTGGATAAGTTAATTTTGAAATTACAAAAAATGACTGATAGAAAATTAAATGAACCCAATATGTTTTTTTTTTCATGTCAACAAAACTTCATTGACCAACAAACAGGTCCAAGTGAGTAAATAACATTATTTTTCTTTTTTTTTTTTTTCTATTTGGATAATTACTTTTGTATTATATGAAAATGTAGACATTTCAAATATTTATATTTTATTTGAAAACAGTTATTGCATTATTCTTTAATAATCTGCAACTTAATAGATTTATCTTATTTCCATGAATTATAAATGTCTAATTTTTGTTAACAGATTATGTTTTGGGATTGAATTTGAAGTTGGAGCTTCTTGGAGAAATGTCAGAATCAGAGATGGAAGACGCTCTGATAGAGGTGAGCTAATATCTATTTAGATTTTATTTTATGTCTATTTGTGTCTATTTTTAACCTTTGACTCATATGTGTCTTTTTCAATCCAGCTCTTCAGAAAATATAATCTGCCACCACAGTTTACTCTGAAAATCATTTCTTCCAAACCTTCTGGATAATTCATCTGTAACGTTGTTTCCTTTCCCTGAAATAACGTGGTTTGTTACTAATTTCAATTGTAATGTTTCCCAGAATTGACTTTCTTTTGCGTAATATTTTAATCTCTTTTTGTTGATTAAGACCTGAGCTAAGGTTTTCTTGTATTTGCATGAATCATATGTGTGCATTCTTCTATTTTTTGCCTCTAAATAAAGTTTTGGGGATCTATAAATTGTTTACTTGTATTGAAAAAAAATCTTTTGGAAGAAATATTGAAATTTGGATGCAGAAGCTTGAAAAAAAAACCTAGGTGTGTGATAGTATACACACAACTAGGCTGGCAAGCAAGACAAAGCAAAAGCATAAAAAAGTAAATCTCAGGTCAATGTGACTCCATGTTGCTTCTCTAGTCACTAAACTTTTAAATACAGATTTATAACCATATAAATACAGTAAGTCTTCATGGTAATGGGGAAAGAATTAACTTGAATATCTGAATCAACTGGATGAATTTACATGAAAATAGGAAAAAAAATACTTTCTCAAACTTTTTAAAATGTAATCTGGGCCAGGTTGGATTAGGGCTCATTTCTACTGTCCCTTACTACCTAAGATCCACATTATCGGAACAACAATCCAGAGAAACCCCTCTACTAATTTATAAATTGCAGGCCACTTATTCTTAAACATGGGGAACAAATATGTTAGAGCCATAAATAGGAAATATTTAAGTTATTTGAATGATGGTTTGTTTATTTGATCATTTTTAGTTAAGATTGATATTTGTTCAGGCCAATTTTATTGTGAAATTTAGTTTTATTTTGAAAGGCTTACTTCCTGTCGGGCCGTATATTGTATTAGAAAAACTATTGACAGATTGCTTAGATACGGCTCAAAACAGTTTTTGACCGTGTAGAAAGAAAGTTTTTGGAAAGAAGGAAAAAGGAATTATAAAACTGATTTATCATCATTTTTATATTTGCATTTTTATATAGATAAAGAATTTTTAGTTAAATTCACGGTTTGCACTCGTCCTTTACTTCCAGTGCTTAGGGAATGACACAGATATTGGATCTGCTGCCATAAAAATATGTAGCCTTTTTGTTGGTTTGTTATTTTGTTTGTATTTCTTTCTAATTCATGTAAAGCACTTTGAATTGCCTTGTTGCTGAAAATGTGCTGTTTAAATAAAATTACCCAGCTCGCAAGTGAAAGTCAAATGTTTGATATTTGAACATCAGAATGTGAAATGTCAATGTTGTCTGAATCTTCACTCCAAACATTCACTCACTATGAAAAAACTTTATTTCCTGTAATTTTATATAGTCCGTTTTAATATCTTTTAAACATGTATGGTGGTTAATATGTTTGAAAAAATTTTTTTGTTTTTTTATAAAGTGCACTTACAAAACTTCAATACCGCACTTGAACACTAGAGGGATCTTCACCAGCTAAACCTTATGATCTCCTTTCAGATTATGGTTACATGTCCGATATTCTAATTTTCTGCTCTGCATAGGGAGTTTCCCCATGCAGGGAGTTTCCCTGTGCAGGAAACGAAACTAACATGCAGTCAGAAAAACACTGGAGTAACACAGGAATGATGATGGTGGATGGTTGAATTAACAATGAAAACATTTAGGATGTTTGTGATAAGAATAATTGTGAATTGAAACTGAAAATGTAAAAATACATATATATGTAATAGAAAATTGTTATAATTAATACCATTAAAAGTTATAGCCAAAATATCCATAGAACTTGCATATTAACATCTTTAGCATCAACATCACAGTGTTTGCAGTCAGAGAGAGAATGAGCTCTTCTCAAATTGATGCAGTGAATCATTTCTATGGATCGGTCTGCATCAGGAAAAACTCTGGTCTGCTGGCAGCACCTCTTTATTTTGAAACTGAGTGGATGGTCAGCCAGGCCACGGCGATAAAGTGTTTAGAGTCATACTTTTGTGAATCTAGAAAATAGCACGATGCAAACTCTGTTCATCTGTTACAAACCAAATGATGTATCCAGATCAAGTTTGAGCTGCAAATGAAGTTTTAACTGAGAATGTTTTACAGACATCTCTGTCTCTGACAGACGTCACTAAAAATTAAATAAATGTGAGACTGAACAATCAGTTATTTCCCAAAGTAATTAAAAGAATGAGATTTATTCCTCAAGCTTAGTTGTCTTTTTTCCTCAGTTCCAAACCTCAGTTGAAAGAAGTTTCAAACCAGCAACACAAGATGAGAGCAGCATCTCTCTGCAGTGGAATAAAATCAACACCAGCTTTGTTCTCCAGTTTAACGGCACAGACACAAACATCAGAGCACCAGATGGAGATGGACCAGTGAACTACACAGTCTCTTCTCTGTAACCGACAGCATCAGCAGCAGTGAAGTTGAGTTTACAGTGTCTACTTTTGAGATGTTTCAGTTTATCATTGCCACACCTACTTTAACAAAAGATTAATCTTCTGTGGCTGTGACCAAGCTGAGAATGTTAAGTTTACCTTAAATAACTGCAAGCATCAACGTACTGTCTCTACTTAAATTTCTGCATTGGACATTTTGATTTTGCATATCAGATAAATGCCAGTTGTAGCAAAAAGAGTACAGCTGAGTTTTATGAGGAAAAATATAGTACCTCTGTCTGGTCTTTCCTGTCTGACTGCTTCTGACTGAAAGGGCTTTTTAGAAACACAAAGACCTTCATTCATCTCCTCTGGGTCTTCTTCCATTTTAGATCTGGAACTGTTTCTACCTACACAGGACTTTCTCAGGATAAAGATTTATTCAGGATCAGGACTGAAATAAATACACTTACAATAAAATGTTTAGTCCTGGCTGGGGCTGATCCAGTTGAACAAGGCATTTTGGTGGGTTTTTCTGGTTGTGTCTGAATCTCAACTGGTCTCTTGTGCTCAATGTGCTCTTCCAGTGACAGAAAATGTCACGAAATGCTGATGAACTAATCAGTGGCAGGATTGGGATAGCAAGAGCATTATGGGGTATTAGACAACCAAAAACTTTAATTTGGACTGCAGAGCCAGAACAAATATCTGCTTTTCACACTAACTAAATATCCAGATATGCAAGACAAAACATGATGCCATCTTGGCAGAGAACCTTGTTACTCATTATAAATCACTGCTGCCTTTCAGAGCAACCATGTCACCTTCAACCACAACCTCAGTTCATGTTGTAGTTCAGTAATTAAACTATTTGAGTCCTGTATGAGCTCTTGTCATCACTGTTTGCAGGAAAATGCCATGATGATGTTGGTGAATATAGATTCAGTGCTTATTTGTCACGAAGAATAAAAACAGCATAAAGAAACAAAACAATTTGGAAAGCGTAAAACTACATTACAGTTTAGTAATTCTGTGTCTTAGTGCCACAAGATGAGACCAGAATCTATGTGCAGAGGAATAAAGTCAACAACAACTCTGAGTTTATTCTCTCCAGTTTAAATGAAGACATTCATTGATGCTCCTGGTGGAGATGGATCAGTAACTTACTCAGCCCCATCCCAGAATCCTGGCACCAAATTCACTTTCACTCTCTTCTCTGTAGTTGATAATGTCAGAAGCAGTGGAGAACAACTTACAGCTGTTACTGGTGAGTTGTTTATATTTTGTGTTATCTATATTCGGGAGGTGATGGAAAGTGCACAACAAAATATAAAGTTCTGTGTTTGTCTGGTGCAAAACAGAGTACCGTACTGACAGTGTTAGGCTTCATGTGGTGTAGGTTTGAATTTACATCATGAAAACTTTCAGCTGCAGCATCTCAGATAAGAGAGGAAACCACAAGCTGCAATAAAACCGCATTCAGTGTCCAGCCTGACTCCTTTGAATTAATTTGATTATTGGGAGCCTGACTGTCTCTCCTGTTCTATAAAAAGCAACCACTAAAACAAAACAATACTCACACAAAGTCCTTTTATTAACTTAATAAAAGTTAATATATTTAATATTAACTATATTTATATAGTTAATGTATTAACTAGTAACTTCATGCATTATAACAGGCTTCTCCTGTTATAATAGTCCTTAAGAGTTACTCTCCTGTATTTAAAACCTTGTTTGAGCAAGGTCTTAAATACTTTCTCAAACAACTGAAACAAATTAATTTCTCGTTACCAGGCCTTTGTTAAACTTGATGGCATGCTGAAGATTATCTCTCATATTACACTGTGAGGACACAGTGATAGTTTTACCAAATATATATAAAACATTGTTTTAGAAAAGTTACATGCCCCATCTTTAATAGCTTTAGATGATCTAACTGTAGTATAGAATACTGATAAAGGAAAAATTAAATGAAAAGGAAAAATTAGTTTCCTCTAACTGTCACTCAGGTGGGCGTTTTAACTCAAACAGATTTTATTTATTTTTGCAAGAATGAGAACAGCACAACTGCATTTAATGTGAAAAACAAACAGACGGGGAAATGAAAGGAATAAAACATAATACGTGTATTTGTCAATATAAATCAAGGTTGTAAAGAATAATTTTAGGGTATGGTTTAACATATAAATAAAGCTTTACTACAACTGATTGAAGGTAAAAAGATAATCTGCTTATACACCTTGAAAACTGAGTATTTCTAGAAAGTACTCGACTTTTACTGGTAGTCTGACATGTTTAGAGTAAAAAGAGATGATCAGTGGTTCTCCGAAACTGCTGGCCTCCTGGTCAGACACTTGACTTTCAGTCTCAAACTGTAATGTTGGAAATGAAACTGACCTAATATTGCAGCTTCACCTTCGATGGACTCTAGAAATGTTAAACGGTAGTAATTTTCATGATGCTCTGATTTCATCATTTCCTCATTCTTATATTTTCATATATCCTGGAGGCAGATGCATCTCTCCCATGAATGCCACACCCATCTATGATGCATTTAAAATGCGGAGAACCACAAGCTTTTAGGCGTGTCTAGCGTCTTTGAAGCTTATCATCTGCTTGCTTATGTAATGAAGTGCATTTAGAGTTTGGATTTAGAAATTATCTGGATACTTTATCTCAAGCTTTCACTGATGGATTACAGACTGATCCTGTTTGGGCTCACAGGTTTGTGTTTGTTGTTTTCTTATTCTGCCTTCTCAATCTTTTTTCTTGACATTCTTGCATTCATTTTATAATTCCTTAAGTTTTTTTTCTGAAATTGTCATCAAGTTTGGATGTCTGCATGTATTTCCATACCATTTACTAGGATTACTCTTGAAACCACACAGATAAATTTAAGTGGTGAGTTTAAATTACATCCTCCATTTAACTCTGATCAATGACGTCCTCCTCTGAGTTTTTCTAACAGTTTAAAGAAATACTAATCTTAGTTAACTTGACTAGTCATAAAAAATGATCTCCCTTATTACCCTGACATTTAACTAACAGTTTTTAATAAACTATATGTAAATATCTAGTTTCAACTGCATACCTACTTTTGTTTAATTTTTTTTTTTTTTTTTTATTTTTTTTTTTTTTTTTAATAGAGCGCATTGTGTTGATCGGCTGTGTTCATATTTTGTTTCTGTTTTGATGGCAGTTTTTCTCCAAATAACTTCATTAGACTCTGTGGTTTCTGGTAAGACTTTACATTTTATTATGAAAGATTTTTTCACACCAGAATGTGTCGGCAGTCTCTTGATTGATCACAGAAGGAGGCATATCAGCATATCAGACAGAAATTATGAGACATTTCAAGAGATCCCAGACCAGAGTTGAGAAAAGGTTTTGGGAATAATTTTCTCATTTAACTTACTCTAAAACCTGCTTTGTAGCAACTACTTAAACACAAGTCTCCTTTGAATGACAGCAAAGTAAAAAAATCAAAATAAAAAAGTTTGCTGGTTATGATATTTCTTAAGATGAGTTGTTTTTTTTTTGTTTTGTTTTTTTTTGCAGTGTAGTTTCTTAAACCTAACAGGAGCAACAATTTCAAGCTGATATGGAGTGAGAGCTTTCTGATCTTTGTCCATAGTAGGACTTGTTAAGTCTCTGTAGAAAAATAGGCAGCAATTGAATTGTAACATGTACATCTCAGGATGTGTCTTTACAGTTAGTAATAAGAATAGGAAGATATCAAAATCTGACAATATGTAAAAAATTTAAAAAAAAAAAAGTATTTTCTGCCTTTAAACTTATATTGTTTATCTTCTGCTTTGTCCCACTTGTTATTTTTGAAGAACCTTGTTCCAGCTGTCAGTGTTGTCCTTCTGGCACAGACTGCATCACCACCAATATAGTTGTTCAATGCATTGACCCCTGTGCCACATACACTGTGGTGAACGATGCCTGGCGTTCAACAGAGAACACAGACTATTCAGTCTTACACTGTGACCAAAACATTGTCTGGAGTGGATGGTATCGCTTTTATTTGGGTCAGACCAGCGCTCAGATGCCAGAGAAATGTGTAGCAGAAAGAAGATGTGGAACTGATGTTCCCTTATGGATAACCGAACCTCATCCAGTTCAGCTTAATGAAATCGTGAATCGCACTGTGTGTAACGCTTGGTTGGGTTCCTGCTGCTTTTTTCCCACACACACCATCCAGATCAAACTTTGTTCTGGTTACTACGTCTACAAACTTCAACAGCCATCTGTCTGCCATCTAGCATATTGTGCAGGTAATATTGTACTTTTCAATTACCTGTTAGTAATTATGAATTATATATTCTAATACATATTGTAACTGTCTGTGTTAGAACTTCCCTTTAGAGCATTGGCAGAAAATGAGAGCAGCATCACCCTGCAGTGGAATAAAATCAACAGCAGCACCAGCTTTGTTCTCCAGTTTAACGGCATAGAGACAAACATCAGTTCACCAGATGGAGATGGACCAGTAAACCACACAGTTTCATCTCTCACTGCTGGAACCAAATACACATTCACTCTCTTCCATGTATTTGAGAACGTCAGAAACAGTGGAGTACAACTGACAGCTGTCACTGGTATGATATTTCACTGCATCCTTGAAGTGGAAATTAACTTTTCACATGATCATTCCTTCCGTAGGTATCCTTTCTGTGAGAAAACTGAATTTATCTCGTCATCATTTTTGAAAACATATAGACTATAAAAAAATATTGTTATCCTCTCTGTGCATAGTGCTATTTAGATATTTGGGTATGCAAATTGCTGCTGAGATCAAAACTCTAAATTCAACAAGTTAGCATTTTCATCAGAGAATTATGTCCAACTGTTTCTGGTTCATGTTTTTCACCAGTCCCCTGAACAATCAGAGGACTCTACTTGTTTCACAAACAGTTTAAAATAAATATTCTCATTCCCAGTGAGTTATGGTTCATGCCATTTGACTAGGATCAAAAATGAGATCCTAGTCAAATGGCTTAATAAAGCTTTTTTCTCTTTAGATGACTAAGCTCACCTTTAAAGACAATAGGGTTTCTGTTTCTCTACATCAAAAGGAGTAAGCTTAGGTGGCCCACATCACTATCTTTGGATCATTTGAATGAGGTGCAAATGGGAGAAAAGCCTGGGGAAGATTCATAGATATCTAAATGGGTTATTGTTAGAGATTTTTTGGTATTATCATTTTGTTATTACTTTAGTTCATATTCAGTCTAATGTTAATCAATAGTTAATCAACATTCAGTATTATTGTGATTTTCAGTTTAAAGTGTTCTCTTCCTTCTGTGTGTATAAACTGACCTGGAGGCCACATCTGCCTGTTTGTCTTCATGTGAAACAGTTAACTGTGTGTTTCCCAGACCATGAATTATGTTTCCACAGGTGCCTCCTTATCAACCGGAATACTTCCTACCTTAGAAACTGCCTGTGTGCAGTCGTATTTCGTCTGCTGTCTCCCTTCTCTGTCCTCCCTTCCTTTTGCTTGATAATAAAAGACAAGCTGTAACCAAGGGTCTTCAGAACGCTCAGTGAACGGCTTGGAGGAGCAGATCGCTGAGTCTTCTCCTTTTGCAAAAGCTTGGTCATAAAATTCATATACGTTGTCTGTGGTTCTTTTAATGAAGGTTCGAAAGGAAAAATACCCATCAGTTATATAGACGCTTTGATACATAAATCAACTTGACGTAGTTTTGTAAGGTAAAGAGATGCAATAGAATGATCAATAATGTGTAGGTGGCAGAAAACTAAGATGATTTCCCTTTGCTCCAAGTAACTGTTTGCTTGACCTGGATATGGTCTTTCTATAAACTACAAAACCGAACTGCATAAATCTAAGCTGTACCTTTTGAGAACGTTTCCTTTTTCTCTATCAGCTACTCAAAATGCAGGAGGATTTACAAAGTCAGGACAAAATGAGAGCAGCATCACCCTGCAGTGGAATAAAATCAGCAACAACATCAGCTTTGTTCTCCAGTTTAACGGCACAGAGACAAACATCAGAGTACCAGATGGAGACGGACCAGTGATCCACACAGTTTCATCTCTGATTCCTAGAACCAAATACACTTTCACTCTCTTCTCTGTGTTAGAGAACATCAGAAGCAGTGGAGTCAGCATTACTGCAGCGACTGGTAAGACTTTATATTGTATTATGAAAGAGGGACTTTTTCAAAAATTTGTTTGTGTGATGATGTCTGACTCTGGTGCTCAAAACTCCATGAAGAACAATAAGATTTTATAAGGTTTATTGAAAGACAATTATGGGATTGTCAGGGAAAATCCTGGGGTCTTGGGACTGGAGAGATGGACCATATATATTGTTAATCCACAGTACTCAGCCACGCCCCTAACTCCTCCCAAACTCCAGCGGACTGACTACTGACCAGCTCTCCATCTCACGGGTCCGAAAAGCCTCTAATTCCTGGGTATTACCGCAAATAAGAATGTAGAGAACTTTTGTTTAAGCTGGGCGCGAGAAAGATTCATCTAAGCTCTAACTACCTTCATCCAGACGTTATGACCCGCTTCAGTCTATGATTCAGACATCAGAGTAGCCCCGCCGGTGTCCGAGCTCATAAACCACGTCTGTTCACGGTAGCTCTTTCTCTGTTATTAACGTGCACTTGTTACAGCCTAGATAATTTTAGCGACTAGGAATAAGTCCCAGGGTCATTATTTATCTGAACTAAAGAACGTACGAAGCCACCCTAATTTACTAGGACCATTAACATTAATTTCACATTAATCAGAAGAATTAATTTTTTGTTGACTCAATTAATTTAACTGTCCACAGCATCAATTAGACTTTAGTATTTTATTAGCAAGCTTTAGCAAGGGAAAATGACATACAGCATATCAATAAAAGATTAAGAAATTAATACTTTTAAGAATTTTCAGAAATTACTCCTACTTCTAACCCTACACTGTGTCTTAATCTAAATAGAGGCTTTGGGGGAGGCAGTATTACTCGAACCCAGATGCAGAGATGATCTTTGGCAGCAGATAACTTTAACGTCCATGGATGGAGTCCTGTCTTTGTCTTGGCAGAATCCTTTTAGAATAGATCCAAAGTTGAACTGGTGAGAATCCTCAACGAACTCAGTTCTTTATCCAAATATGATCTTTGTCTATTCCCCATGTCCACTGCAGCATCGTTGGAATCTTTTGGGTTGAGCGTGGGGCCGCAGTCGAATAAGAATCCCGGGTTGTGGGTAAACGGATCTTGTTCCTTTCTTGTGCAGCGAGTAGTCTCATCGTCCCGGGGTATCAGCAAGCAGCCCTCCGTTGATTCTGCATCTCCTTGTGTGCTTGACTCTAACGCTGCGAAACAAAGAACCCCGATTCTTCTGTCTGGTGTCTTTTTATTCTTATCAGCAGCCACACAACTTTCCTCACGTACGTTTTTCCTTGACGTCAACTGCCTTTTGGTTGGCCTCAACTTCAGATGAACTTCCTTGTTCCCTTGGAGCTGAACTTTCTGAAGTTCTCTGTTTGCCTTCTGCACCTGTTTCCTTCATGCATCTCAAAAATCTCACTTCCTGTTTCTTCTGTACTGACTACTTGGACCAATGATCTAATATCCATCACCGTCTTGGTGACATGATGTCTGTTCTAATGACCTAATTCTTGGTCACCTCTGCTCTTCTATCAGTTCCTCTTTCTCCCTGACTTTTCACCTACCATCTACCTCCAACACAACATCAGTGACCTTTAGTTACAGTTACACATTTTACCCCATTTCAAGTTCAATGTCAAAATCACATTTATAACCTTTTAGTTTCTCTGATTTAGCATTCATTTGTAATTTTATAATAACCATCACTTAGTAGTTACTCCTATTATAATCATAATGTGAGTTATTACAGACATTTCTGAAAAGAAACCGAGAATAATCCATTATTCTAAATATTTGATACCATGTTACTGTTACTTGTTGCACCTTTAAGTACTTCCATAAGTACAAGAGTAAGTGTTAAATATTCTTATAATCAAACCAACATCAACCACTGGTTAAACCAATATTAAGTATTGGTTTAATCATAAGTTATCATTATTAATTTAAGTATTTTACTTTGAGTTTTATCCAATTACTCAAAATCTTTAGATTTTATTCTTTACACCTTTAATGCCTTGAAATGAGCATTCTGAACTATTTTTAATCACTGCAGGCTGGAAACTTCCCCTTTCTTCAGGAAACCTGCTCTTCCTGTTCCATGACTCTTTCTGTCTGATTATGATTTTTTATGATTTAATAGAAAAAAAGTAGAATTAAAGCAAAGTTTGCAGGACACAATAACAACACACACAACTAGATT
>NW_006800753.1:11305-22975 GCF_000485575.1 Poecilia formosa | reverse complement strand
CAGAAATTCATTCAAGTAGGATTTCCACATCAGAAGGTACCAGGATTTCAAGGGAATCCAGCAGGGAGAATGCCTAAGGGAAAACACAGGGGGGGTCAGGAAGGTTTGTCTAGGGAGATACTATGGCACAGATACTTTTACACATGCACAGATATTTTGAGACAATTTTCACTCCATATTTCTCAGAGACACAAACATCACTAGAGAATGCAGAGGGCTTCGGTGTTACTCAATAATCAGTAATAGGCTCAATAATCAATGGACTGGCAGCCGGCTCCTGATATACTTCTGGTGATCACCGATGATCTGCAGGTGTGTAGAAGCCCACCTGTGGAGAAACACCCTCTGGGTACCCGTCCTATGGCGCCCTCTGGAGGAACTCTGGAAGAAGGCACCAACCAAACAGACAACGGTCCAAATTCCTGACAGTTTTAATTGCTGTCTGTTCGTTGGTTATTCAATGATTAATTTATTTTCTTTTTTAGCTGTAGGAGCACTTAAGACAGAAATTATGATTTTTTTTTTTCCCAAGGGCTCTGAAACCAAGTTTGAGAAACAATTTGCAATTTTTTTTTTCTCTTGGCTTCAATCTAAATCTAAAACCTGCTGTGTAGCAAGTAATTAAACATGAGTCTCCTGTGAAGGGCAGCAAAGTGAAAAATGTTTTTCCTGGTCATGAAATATGCCTTTGTGGTGTAATCTCTGAAACCTAATAGAATCTACAGTTTCAAACCGAAATGGAGCGTGAGAACTTTCTGATTTTTGTCCTAAACTTGTCTTGTTTAGTCACTATAGAGAAATAGGTTGCAGTTGGAATGCAACATGTACCTGTCCGGCTGTAGAAGAGAGACTGGCATTGAATTTACTGATAAACAATAAAATATTTTAGGATTGATTTTATTAGCCGCAGCATGTCTATTGAAAAATTCTTTCAACCAGAGTTTAATGCAGTGGTTTATTTAGTTCAAAGTGATTAGCAAGAAAAATACATGAGTTTGCTCAAAGACTTGATTCAATCTACTGATTTTCCTGAGATAAAAACTTTTTAAATCAGTTTGAATAATTAATTGAGCTTACTGTACTGCAGTGGTTCCCAAAGTGTGGGGTGTGCCCCCTTGTGGGGGTGCAGTGCCATTGCAAGGGGAGGGGAGCGGTGCGATGATTGAAAAAGAAAAACAAAACTCTCAGGGAGCTGTTCATGTTTTAACCCCATTCTGACAAATAAAATAACACTGACAATAAAGAAAACTCTCTTCAGTATAGAACAAACAGTTACACAAAACTGTTTCACTGTAAAGATGGTTTGTTGTTTGTTTTGTTGTAGCCTGAAGTGTGAAATAAACTTCAGTGGAGTTTGAAAACAAAATATGTGTATAGGTTTATGTCTGGTTGAACGATGTGTGTGCCCAGTTGATTTTTTATTTTAATTTTTTAGGTGGAGGGGGTTATTGTAATCCAAAGGGGGGTCACAGAAGAAAATCTTTAGGAACCACTCCTGTACTGTTTGATTGATAACTGAGATCAATTAGAATGTATGCATGATTGAATTGAAATGATTTATTTTTATTTTTTTGTAAAATGCCTTGAGATGACAGTTGTTGTGAATTGGCGCTATATAATTGAACTGATTTGAATTTTAATGACTTCCTCTGACTGAAGCCACAAAAGTAGTGTCACTGAAGGTGCAGAAAAAACAAAGTATTTGATGTATTTAATCTTATATTTTCTGTTTTAACCCACATGTTGTATTTGAAGATGAGCAAACGCCACCTTGTTCCGGCTGTCAGTGTTGTCCTTCTGGCACAGAGTGCATCACCACCAATGGAACTGCTGAATGCCTTGACCCCTGTGCCACCTACACTGTGGTGAATGATGCCTGGCGTTCAACAGAGAATACAGACCAAACAATCATACGCTGTGATGCAAACATTGCCTGGAGTGGTTGGTATCGCTTTTACTTAGGTCAGACCAGCGCTCAGATTCCAGAGAAATGTGTAGCAGAAAACCGATGCGGAACTCATGTTCCTTTGTGGATAACTGAGCCTCATCCAGTCCAGCTTAATGAAATCGTGAATCGCACTGTGTGTAATGCCTTTTATGGTTCCTGCTGCCATTTCCCCTCACACACCATTCAGGTCAAACTTTGTTCTGGATACTATGTCTACAAACTTCAAAAGCCAACTGCATGTTGGCTGGCATATTGTGCAGGTAATATTGTACTTTTCAATTACAGGAAAAGAATTAAGCATTATTCTAGATTCATATTTCTAATGCATGTTGTAATTATGTGTGTTAGAACTTCCCTTTAGAGTATTGGCACAAAATGAGAGCAGCATCACTCTGCAGTGGAACAAGATGAGCAACATCAGCTTTGTTCTCCAGCTTAGTGGCACAGAGATGAACATCAGAGCACCAGATGGAGATGGACCAGTAAACCACACAGTCTCATCTCTCACTGCTGGAACCAGATACACATTCACTCTCTTCCATGTATTTGAAAATGTAAGAAACAGTGGCGCGCAACTGACAGCTGTCACAGGTAAGAAATTTCACTCCATCTTTGAATTGCAAAGTAACTTTTCACATCATCCCTTCTTTAGGTATTATTTTGATGAGAAAATTCAATTTAGTTTGTCATCATTTTTGAAAACATACAAACTATAACATTGTTTTATACGTGGTGTTTATAGTTCTATGTACCTATATATGTGCTCCTGTGATCAAAACAAGAAAATGAAAACTACATGTCCAACAGAGAATCATGATTGCTCCTGCTTCCTCAACATTAATTTATTATGTTTTCAACAATCCTCTGAACAATCAGAACACGCTTCTTGTTCCATGAGGAGTTGAGAGTAAATATTCAGTCGTTCTTTGCTTCAACCTTCCTTGTGAGATATGGATCATGATTGCAAGAATGAGATCCCAATGCAAACAACTTAATCAAGCTCTCTGTTTAGGTGACTAAGCTCACCTTCAGAGACGAGAGAAACTCCATCAGAGCTGAGACATCAGTTCTCTGCATCAAAAGTAGTGAGCTTTGATGCACTATGTTTGAGTCATTTGAATGAGGTACAAATGGGAGAAAACCCTGGGAAAGACTTGAAGATATCTAAAAGGATTATATAGATGGTTGGAAACATAAAGCAAATTGAAGAAGTTTTGTAAGGTGAAAAAATGTGATGAAAAGATGAATGATCTGTTTAAAACTTAGATGGCAGAAAAAAACTATCATATATTCTATTTGCTTTACATATCTGTTTGATTGACCTGGGCATTTGTTTCTGTAAACAACAAATAAGATACTGGCAACTCAAAGATATGCAAGAAAATCCAAATACAAAAATCTAAGCTGTGCTATTTCTGAGCATCTCCTTTTTCTCTATCAGCTCCTCAAAATGCAGAAGGATTTACAAAGTCGGGACAATCTAAGAGCAGCATCACTCTGCAGTGGAANCATCAAAAGCAGTAAGCTTAGGTGACCCAGATCACTATCTTTGGATCATTTGGATAAGGTGCAAATGGGAGAAAAGCCTGGGGAAGATTCATAGATATCTAAATGGGTTATTGTTAGAGATTTTTTGGTATTATCATTTTGTTATTACTTTAGTTCATATTCAGTCTAATGTTAATCAATAGTTAATCAACATTCAGTATTATTGTGATTTTCAGTTTAAAGTGTTCTCTTCCTTCTGTGTGTATAAACTGACCTGGAGGCCACATCTGCCTGTTTGTCTTCATGTGAAACAGTTAACTGTGTGTTTCCCAGACCATGAATTATGTTTCCACAGGTGCCTCCTTATCAACCGGAATACTTCCTACCTTAGAAACTGCCTGTGTGCAGTCGTATTTCGTCTGCTGTCTCCCTTCTCTGTCCTCCCTTCCTTTTGCTTGATAATAAAAGACAAGCTGTAACCAAGGGTCTTCAGAACGCTCAGTGAACGGCTTGGAGGAGCAGATCGCTGAGTCTTCTCCTTTTGCAAAAGCTTGGTCATAAAATTCATATACGTTGTCTGTGGTTCTTTTAATGAAGGTTCGAAAGGAAAAATACCCATCAGTTATATAGACGCTTTGATACATAAATCAACTTGACGTAGTTTTGTAAGGTAAAGAGATGCAATAGAATGATCAATAATGTGTAGGTGGCAGAAAACTAAGATGATTTCCCTTTGCTCCAAGTAACTGTTTGCTTGACCTGGATATGGTCTTTCTATAAACTACAAAACCGAACTGCATAAATCTAAGCTGTACCTTTTGAGAACGTTTCCTTTTTCTCTATCAGCTACTCAAAATGCAGGAGGATTTACAAAGTCAGGACAAAATGAGAGCAGCATCACCCTGCAGTGGAATAAAATCAGCAACAACATCAGCTTTGTTCTCCAGTTTAACGGCACAGAGACAAACATCAGAGTACCAGATGGAGACGGACCAGTGATCCACACAGTTTCATCTCTGATTCCTAGAACCAAATACACTTTCACTCTCTTCTCTGTGTTAGAGAACATCAGAAGCAGTGGAGTCAGCATTACTGCAGCGACTGGTAAGACTTTATATTGTATTATGAAAGAGGGACTTTTTCAAAAATTTGTTTGTGTGATGATGTCTGACTCTGGTGCTCAAAACTCCATGAAGAACAATAAGATTTTATAAGGTTTATTGAAAGACAATTATGGGATTGTCAGGGAAAATCCTGGGGTCTTGGGACTGGAGAGATGGACCATATATATTGTTAATCCACAGTACTCAGCCACGCCCCTAACTCCTCCCAAACTCCAGCGGACTGACTACTGACCAGCTCTCCATCTCACGGGTCCGAAAAGCCTCTAATTCCTGGGTATTACCGCAAATAAGAATGTAGAGAACTTTTGTTTAAGCTGGGCGCGAGAAAGATTCATCTAAGCTCTAACTACCTTCATCCAGACGTTATGACCCGCTTCAGTCTATGATTCAGACATCAGAGTAGCCCCGCCGGTGTCCGAGCTCATAAACCACGTCTGTTCACGGTAGCTCTTTCTCTGTTATTAACGTGCACTTGTTACAGCNTACACAGTTTCATCTCTCACTGCTGGAACCAAATACACATTCACTCTCTTCTCTGTGTTTGAGGGCATCAGAAGCAGTGGAGTACAACTCGTAGCTTTCCTTGGTGAGATTATTTATTTATTTATAATGTATAAATGGATACAAACTGAGTATTGATAACCATACATATAAGAGTCAAGAGGCCAGTGAGATATTAAAACTACAGTTAAACCAAAATTATTATTAAACACCTGGCAAGTTTAGGTTTCAAATTATTTTCATTGTACCAAGATGTTTGTTTTTGACTGTCTATAACATAAAAGTAGAATCAATTTTGACAAACAATTTTGATGTTTTTCTTTTATTATTATTTAGATATTATTTAAAAAATAGTATGTTCTCCTCAATGGTCAATGGACAAGTTTTTTTTTTTTTACAGAAATGTCCTCAGACTGCTAGAAGGCAGATTTTCACAGGAAGTGCTTTTCACTTAAAAACTGTTGATTATATTTAAATTCTCTGACAAAATGTACATCAACAAATTTATTTAGTTTTATTTAAGTCAAATAAGTAGATTTTACTGCTAACAGTTTTTGTCAGATTTAAATAAATAACTGCCACAAAGTGAAGAAAGTAATTAGATTATTTATATTTTACTTAACAGTTAAAATCTTCTTGTTTTTTACAGTAAATGTTTTTTACAGTATATATTAAATGATTGTTAATTCATCCGTATATATTCTCATTTTTATGTTGACAACCACTATCATGCTGGAATCTGATCAACTTTCAACTAAAGAACCACGTAAGTAAATCCATTTGTAAGATACCTGCTAGTTATTTTTCCCCTTTCATTAGTAAACCTGTTTATGAAATCTGTTTTTACTTTTTGTTGCATTTTGATAAAGTCTTATACTATAAAAACAAGCAAGTATCACTAAAATCTGACTCCCGTAGGACTAAAATAAATAAATATTATTTTAATGAACAACAAATTTTACAACCAACATTCAATTTTTTGTTCATATAGTTCACTTTAAGATTTTCCTACAACAACACAGTAATACAGTGGTAATATTGGGGTAATTGGTAATAATTGTAAACATTTATGTAAAGCACAATCTAACATATTTTATCAAAACCTGTGATGTAGTTCTGGTTGCAAGCTTAGAGATTTTGTCCTGCAAAGTGTTGATTTCTCACATACCATTTTGCCAGTGAGCGCCCTCTTGTGGTCAACTATCAAAGTGATTTTACATGGAATTATCTTGACAAGCCAACAGTCTTTCCACTCTTCCATAAAAAAACAGATTTGTTGTCCACAGTCAATAGCTGTAATATCAACATATTGTCTTACCTGCAAGTAGATACTTCTCTGATTAGTGAGGTTACAAATAGAGAGGGCAGTTTTATGTAAAATTTATATTTTTGCACATTTTTGTACTTCCATTTGGTTTTAACTGCTTTTAAAAACATCCCACACACTTAAAAAAATTTAAAAAAAAAAATAACACCCAGCTTGTTTTTGGCAATAAGTTAATGTTTTGTAGTATTTGAAAAATTATCAGTTTCTAAAACATTTGGAAAGCAACATTAGAAATCACCAGGCACTGCCCTACATTTACCAAACTCAGGCTCATCCAGAAAGGAGCTCAAAACAGGAAGAACTGATTAGACTGAAACCTCATTACCTGAGAAGGAATTTGTGCAAAAATGTGATGAACATATTTTGTAAATCCCAAAGATATATCCTAACCTGTTCAAGGAAGCATAAAAAATCACTTTTAATAAAATACCACAAAATTGCGACAAATAAAAGTTGACATTCATATATCTAAAACACAAAAGCATGAGGCGCAGTCGATTTATTGTCTTGGTATGCTTTGTGCAGCATCCTGCAGCAAAAAAAGCCACAATACATAAAGGGAAATAATTTTCACTGTGTCTAGTAAATTTTAAGTTTAAAAAAAAATCTTAGCACATCTTATTTACCAGCACAATACGTAGTTACATCACAAGGTATGAATCATAAAACAAGAACAGAAATAGTCATAAACCTTTTGATGCCCAGAAGTTATAACCAAATCCTAAAAAATGCAACAAAAATGTAAAAAAAAAAAAATACAGAGGAACTAACAAAAATCAGCTCAGCTACATCTACTACTTTTGACAAAAATAGTAGTTTCTTCGCATGGCCAGCGGCCAATGTGATCTCTCCAAGAAAAGCTGTCACCATCAGCTTAATGTCTTACTGGTAACTAAGTGGTAATGCTTTTTTCCATTTATAATCATTGTTATGCCGTTGTTTGTTGCTGAACTGTAGTTGAAAATGCTGCAGATGTTTATGTAAATGATGACATTTTGTTAACATAATTTAATGGTAACCTGTTTATAATTTGTTTCTGGGTCAACAGGTTATGTCTCTACAATGAAAGTACAATTAACTTCTCAAAGAAAACTGTCAGAATCAGAGATGCAAGAGGTTTTAGCAGAGGTAAGGCTAACCTGTGAAAAAGTTTATATTTTTGTAGGTTTTACTTATCATTTAGCATAAATTTAAATAGCCTTAACATTATTTGGTGGTAAGATGGTTTGTTTTGATTTTCAGTACCTCAAAGGAAATGGTTTATCACAGTTTTCCATGAAAATTCGCATCATCAAACCATAAGAGATGAAGAAAGTCAAGGATGACGTCTTGGATCAGCCCAGTTGCAATAAGGAATATTTACTTCTACCTTAAATTGTATATATTGCTTTCAGCAACATTTATTTAACTTGGACAACTTTTTCTGAGTTTGTTTAAATAATATATCATTGGTGAATCTATTTCTGTCTAACTAGTGGTTCAGGTGTCTGACTTTTTGTTCAGTTAATCAGGATTGCTGTAATGATTTTTATATAATATATATTGTGTTGGATTGCTATTGAGCTTAATGGTGGCAGTAATTTTTGTGTCTTTGAAGACAATGTTAAAACTGAAAACAGCATGTAGTTCATAAAGCAAGAAACTGTAATGATAATAAAAAGAAGTGAAATTAAAGTTTCTTTACTTTTAAACAAATAATACATTCAGTTATTTAATTAACTTTTTTCAATTTCTCATTGTAATTACAAGTAATTGCTATCTTATCAGTTTTCCTTACTAAACCATTGTTGGCATGCAGAGGAGGCAGTCATTTCTTCTGCATTCCAGATTTTTTTAAACAGCTGAAATATTTGGTTCCATCCACATGACTCTACAAATGAAGAGCAACAGAAGAACAAACAGTTAAGGAGTTTTTGAAAGAATAATTATTAGTTCATAAAATATCCCTCTTTATCCAAGATAGACAAACTGAGTTATCAATAAGAAAACTAGGAGTCATGACAAAAGGCTCATTGTTAGGATTGAGCCAGTGACGTGCGGTCAGGATGGAAAAATAATATAATAAAATCATTTATAAAGATATTTTCACCCTGTGGTTTGTACTATGAAGTACCTATTTTTCATTCAGTTTAACCAAATCTGATTTTTTTTTCTTCAAAATCGCTGAATATTCGCATTTTCCCATTTAAATGCTTGTAAGCGAAGTCGGTGAGGCAGCAGTGAGCTGAGCCTCACCTGGGATTGCCATTCTATGAGAGCATGCTCCTCCTGTCTGTACGTCGCCAATAAAATGGCTAAAAACCTTTAATGTATGAACTGATTTTCCATAATTTAGCTTATATATTTAATGTACTGTTCATAAACAGTACATTAGTTAAAAACCACACTTAGTTGGTTTTATTGTCACCAACTAAGTGTGTAACGTGTTTCGTGTGCTGAGGAGCGATCAGAAGAGCACAGAACAGACTCAAGGTGAGGCAGGCAGTTCTCGTGTCTCATCGCTGGGGGCGCTCAAGATCCCAGACATTGTGACTGCACAACTGCAGAGTAAGAGACAGTAACAGCGATCTAGCCATACAGTATCTGCGCTGATACAGAGAGCGAGAAAGACGTGGTTTTGAGTTGTACTTTAACGGTTTCTCCCTTTGTTGTTAACCACAGCACGAAATTAATAATATCTACATGTCTAAGATTTATTGAGATAACGGAATTATTCTGCGGCGGCGGCGCGTCTATGGATGGCATGTAAAGGAATAGCCTTTTTGCACTCCAGCATTCTACGCATGTGCGAAATTTCCTTATGTAAACCAGTGTTTTTCAACCACTGTTCCGCGGCACACTAGTGTGCCGTGAGTGATCGTCAGGTGTGCCGTGGAAATTATTAAATTTCACCCATGGTACCGTATTTTCCGGACTATAAGCTGCTACTTTTTTCCTAAACTTTGAACCATTGTAGCCCGGTGCGGCTTTTAGAATAGATCCAAAGTTGAACTGGTGAGAATCCTCAACGAACTCAGTTCTTTATCCAAATATGATCTTTGTCTATTCCCCATGTCCACTGCAGCATCGTTGGAATCTTTTGGGTTGAGCGTGGGGCCGCAGTCGAATCAGAATCCCGGGTTGTGGGTAAACGGATCTTGTTCCTTTCTTGTGCAGCGAGTAGTCTCATCGTCCCGGGGTATCAGCAAGCAGCCCTCCGTTGATTCTGCATCTCCTTGTGTGCTTGACTCTAACGCTGCGAAACAAAGAACCCCGATTCTTCTGTCTGGTGTCTTTTTATTCTTATCAGCAGCCACACAACTTTCCTCACGTACGTTTTTCCTTGACGTCAACTGCCTTTTGGTTGGCCTCAACTTCAGATGAACTTCCTTGTTCCCTTGGAGCTGAACTTTCTGAAGTTCTCTGTTTGCCTTCTGCACCTGTTTCCTTCATGCATCTCAAAAATCTCACTTCCTGTTTCTTCTGTACTGACTACTTGGACCAATGATCTAATATCCATCACCGTCTTGGTGACATGATGTCTGTTCTAATGACCTAATTCTTGGTCACCTCTGCTCTTCTATCAGTTCCTCTTTCTCCCTGACTTTTCACCTACCATCTACCTCCAACACAACATCAGTGACCTTTAGTTACAGTTACACATTTTACACCATTTCAAGTTCAATGTCAAAATCACATTTATAACCTTTTAGTTTCTCTGATTTAGCATTCATTTGTAATTTTATAATAACCATCACTTAGTAGTTACTCCTATTATAATCATAATGTGAGTTATTACAGACATTTCTGAAAAGAAACCAAGAATAATCCATTATTCTAAATATTTGATACCATGTTACAGTTACTTGTTGCACCTTTAAGTACTTCCATAAGTACAAGAGTAAGTGTTAAATATTCTTATAATCAAACCAACATCAACCACTGGTTAAACCAATATTAAGTATTGGTTTAATCATAAGTTATCATTATTAATTTAAGTATTTTACTTTGAGTTTTATCCAATTACTCAAAATCTTTAGATTTTATTCTTTACACCTTTAATGCCTTGAAATGAGCAATCTGAACTATTTTTAATCACTGCAGGCTGGAAACTTCCCCTTTCTTCAGGAAACCTGCTCTTCCTGTTCCATGACTCTTTCTGTCTGATTATGATTTTTTATGATTTAATAGAAAAAAAGTAGAATTAAAGCAAAGTTTGCAGGACACAATAACAACACACACAACCAGATTAATTTCATTACCGTCTGACTCTACTGTTGGGTCTTGATGTCACCTGTGTAATTAGTTTTAAAGATAACTTTATTCATTGTTATTATTAAACTAAAATCTCCAGCATGGGGAAGTGGGATGAGCTCGACTTTTCTCGACAGCCCCTCCTCGAGGTCAGACCTTTCACATGCTGGGAACCCAACACCCTCCTGCAGGTCTGCAGGAGGGTGTTGCAGCTAGAAGGCCTCCAGTTGTTGAACAGTTGATCCAGAGTTTATGTTTTTAACTGGGGAAGATTAGCAGAAATTCATTCAAGTAGGATTTCCACATCAGAAGGTACCAGGAGCTCAAGGGAATCCAGCAGGGAGAATGCCTAAGGGAAAACACAGGGGGGGTCAGGAAGGTTTGTCTAGGGAGATACTATGGCACAGATACTTTTACACATGCACAGATATTTTGAGACAATTTTCACTCCATATTTCTCAGAGACACAAACATCACTAGAGAATGCAGAGGGCTTCGGTGTTACTCAATAATCAGTAATAGGCTCAATAATCAATGGACTGGCAGCCGGCTCCTGATAAAATGCTGGTGATCACCGATGATCTGCAGGTGTGTAGAAGCCCACCTGTGGAGAAACACCCTCTGGGTACCCGTCCTATGGCGCCCTCTGGAGGAACTCTGGAAGAAGGCACCAACCAAACAGACAACGGTCCAAATTCCTGACAGTTTTAATTGCTGTCTGTTCGTTGGTTATTCAATGATTAATTTATTTTCTTTTTTAGCTGTAGGAGCACTTAAGACAGAAATTATGATTTTTTTTTTTCCCAAGGGCTCTGAAACCAAGTTTGAGAAACAATTTGCAATTTTTTTTTTCTCTTGGCTTCAATCTAAATCTAAAACCTGCTGTGTAGCAAGTAATTAAACATGAGTCTCCTGTGAAGGGCAGCAAAGTGAAAAATGTTTTTCCTGGTCATGAAATATGCCTTTGTGGTGTAATCTCTGAAACCTAATAGAATCTACAGTTTCAAACCGAAATGGAGCGTGAGAACTTTCTGATTTTTGTCCTAAAC
>NW_006800753.1:3140-11295 GCF_000485575.1 Poecilia formosa | reverse complement strand
TGCAATTTGAAATAAGAAATGCAAAATGTGATAAAAATACATTTTTGTGTTTGATTCCTATTCAAGACACTTGGATAAGAATGACTGTAACTTAGGCGGCTACAGAGTATCTTTGTTTACATTTTTGGTTGGTGGTGTGCCTTGAGATTTTTTCAATTAAAATACTGTTCCTTGGCTCAAAAAAGGTTGAAAAACACTGATGTAAACAATAACATGCAGGGGGTCTCGATTTGTAAATCCGATTATAATTAAACCGGTGCCTCACCAGCCATGAATCTCACCGCACCTCACTGGATTGAGCACATCCTCATTGTTGACTATCAGTTACCAAAAGCCAACATGTTTCTTCATGTATATGTCACTTCTTAATTGATATTTTCGGTGAGGTTAAGGTTAAAATAAGAGCATAATCCAGCTCAAATCATGCAATAATAAATGTTTTAATCTGACAGATTAAAATTGCTGGCAAGTTCAACCAAATTACTAAATATGGGGGAATATCATCAGATTATAATCCACTTTTTAAAAAAATTCTTAATTCCTACGTATCAGTTTATGTTACTCAGAAATATCAGTTAGAACAAGAGAAAGGAAAAGCGACCACAAATCAGTCACCCCATTAAGACCAGCAGGGGGCGACAAAGACATTAATACTGGACCGTCTTAAAATACAGTCACAGAAGCAAACTCCCAAAACGTTCGGTGATTTTATCCGTCTGTTTCTGCAGGTTTTTAGATAGATTTTATATTTAGTTTGATTTCATATTTTGCTCTTGTGGTTAAAGATCAAGTAAAGAAGTGATAATTACATGAACTACTGCCCTCTGATCCACCGTCGCCCCTGCATGGCAGAAACGGCTTTCCGTGTGAAGAACAAAAACATCGGTTTCTCAGAAACATCTTGTTTCTTTCTCATGTTCCAGACTGTAATACTGATTTTGCTCTGTCACAAGGTGCTTCGTTTGTACTTTCTGCTTTGCATTGCAAAGTTTCTTCTTTGCACAGAAATTTGCAAATGTATAAAGTCAAATGGAACTACGCACAACCTGCAATATTTTTGTTTGCTCCAATATCACCTTCACACTGTGTAAGATGTTTCTTTACTTTCATTTTCCCCAAGTTATCCAAGGCAGATCTATTTCACAGGAAAGTATTATCTACAGTATCAGTTACAGTTGTGATATAAATTAGACTCCATTACCATGTCATGTATACTTAAAGCTTTGGTTCTCTAGGTTCTCTGGACCTTAACGGTTCTACAGCTCATTACCTGGTTGTGCTAATTAAAGAGATCTCAGATGTTGGTGGTGGAATCTGATGAAGCCTCTAGTAGGTACACTTGTGGATATATTGCATTTGGGTCCAGTCTGATGTGACGTGATGTGAAGGAACTCCTCTACAGCTTTGCCAAAACAGGAAAGCACAACATTAAAAAGATGCTTCACAGAATTAAATATACAGAAATTAACTAATTGTGTGCACTACCCTTAGAAATAATGGGGGTTTATAATGTAAAACAAATGAAAATATAAATCAAGAAAGCAGATATATTTGTGCTGCGGTGGGCGTGATATGAATATGAAAACTTAAATTGAAAAAGTGTTGGTGTGTTGGGTTACAGACTGTGTGCCCATCACACCAGTTTTAGGTCAATATTTGGAAATTACTGAGAAAATAGAAAAGATCAGAAGCAGCAATTGCCAGAAAGAACATGAGGTCAGACAAAAACTGACGGTTCTTTTCGATCTCCCCCCGGGGTCGCTTAGGGAGTAAAAATCTGTGTGAATACAGAAATCTGCCCCATTAAACCACTAAACCAAACAGTTACTGTCATTTGACAGTAACTTTAACTTGTAACTTTACGCCTTAAAACAGACGACATGTCTCCAATCGTAGAGCTACTTGCAGGTTCTAGATGCATCCCTGCTAAAACACACCTGAAACAAATTAATTTCTCATTTCCAGACCTTTGCTAGACGTGATTGCATACTGTAGAGATTTTCATTTGATTGATCTGTGTTTTAACAGGGGATGTAACCCAGTGTTTTAAACCAGTGAACGCATGTGGTTCTCCTAAACTCCTGTCTTTCTAGTCTCACAAACTACAATGTTAGCGATAAAACAGACCTAATGATGCAACTCCTCCTTCTATGAACTCTAGAAATGTTGAACTCTAGTAAATTAAATGACACTAATCTGCTTTCATCATTTCCATGTCCTTTTACTGTCAAAAATCCTGGAAAGTGAAAGTATATGTATATGTGGCATTCATGGAAAATATGCATCTCTCCCATGAATGCCACACCCATCTGTAGTACCTTTACACATGCAGAGCATCTCAAGACTTTGTGTGCCTTGAAGCCTTGAAGCTGTCATCCGCTTGTCTGTGTTGTGAAATACATTTGTAGTGTTTGGATGTAGAACATATTTTCTTGATACTTTATTTTATCTCAAGCTTTCACTGATGGATTTCAGGCTCATCCTGTTTGGCCTCTCAGGTTTGTTTTTCTGATTCTAACTTCTTAAAGTCTTTTTTCTTTTAGACTTTCTTCCACAGTGGGAAACTGAGGCAGAGATGCAACCTTAGAAAAAAGTTAAAATCAAAGTAATGTGTTGAACATGTACATGTGCACTATGTACATTTTCATAGTTTACATGAAAATGCACATGGGGTGTGATTGGCATTTTCACCTCAGTTGAGCTGAACAAATTGTTTCTATTGGTCTTAGTCCAGGGTTTTGTGATGGCTACTCCAAAACATTAACTTTGCTGTCCTTTCATGTTCATCAAAAAAACTTATTAGTGTTGTTTTCCATTCAGAAAACTAATTTTTTGTTGAGCTATAACTTCCGGGACAATATCTTCAATTGATGCTGGAATATGTTTATGAAATTCCACCTTTTTTTCTCCAGATATAGAAATGTATGGGGGGAAAAACACTTCAGTTATTACTAAAAATTAAGGTATTTATTTCTAAGTGCATTTTTAAACTATAATCTGGCTTCTTCATGTTGCCAGTGGATAATGTGATCTTCCTCACTAAATATTTTTTTAGCCAGTGTTGGAAAATGAGATTACTTCAGCATCTTTATGAAGTCCATAGGACAAATCAGATTTGTTTATACTGTTTATGACAGCCTGACTGATTTGTTTAAACTTTTGCATGATCTCAAACCTTTAAGTGGTGTGTTTACAGTGCAGGTGTACCTGGATTTAACTATGATCTTGTCTAACAAATCAATGATGTCCCACTGAGATTTTTCTAACAGTTTAACTGATTTTAGTTGACTTGCTTAAAGTTACATGAAAAATGTTTTCTCTGCTACTATTTGGGCATTTAGCAAATTGTTTTTAATATATTATATGTAAATGTATAATTTCAAATGTATTGATTTGCTGTTTTCATATTTTGTTTCTGTTTTGATGGCAGTTTTTCTCCAAACTTCACTGATCTCTGTGGCTACTGGTAAGACTTTACATCTTAATATGAAAGAGAAACTTTTCCACACCAGAAATCTGTTAGTTTTACCTGCAGTCTGTTGGTTGGTCGTTCAAGAAGGCTGAGGTTGAGAAAAGATTTGGGGAATAATTTTCTCACTAAACTTATATAAAACCTGCTGTGCAACAATTAAACATGAGTCTCGTTTGAACGACAGCAAAGTGAAATTCATCATAAAATGTCTGAAAATGAGTTTTATTTGCAGTGTTGTGTCTAAAACATAACAGAAGCAACAGTTTCAAAATGAAATGGAGTGAGAACTTTCTGATCTTTGTTCACAGCAAAGATCAGAGAGATATTCAGAGTCTCATTAAGTCTCTCAAGAAAAATTATCTGCAACTGGATTTAACATGAACCTGTCAGACTGGAATTGCATTTAGTGATTAAAAAATGATCACTAAATGCAATGATCTTACTTAGCCGCTAATGTATTCCCAGGTGCAGGAAAACCCTCTTCACTCACTTTCTCTCAAAATCTGATAGATTAAAATAAAAACAAACATATTTTATATCTTTAAACTTATAATGTTTATCTTCTGTTTTTCTCCACATGTCATATTTGATGATGACCAAGCTCTTTGTACCGGCTGTGATTGTTGTGCTTCTGGCACAGAGTGCATCACCACCAATGGAGTTGTTCAATGCATTGACCCCTGTGCCACCTACACTGTACTGAATGATGCCTGGCGTTCAACTGAGAATACAGACAGATCAATCTTACACTGTGACGGAAATATTGTCTGGAGTGGTTGGTATCGCTTCTATTTGGGGCAGAGCAGCGCTTGGATACCAGAGAAATGTGTAGCAGAATACCGATGTGGAACCGCTGCTCCTTTGTCGATGACTCAGCCTCATCCAGTCCAGCTTAATGAAATCGTAACTCGCAATGTATGTGGTGCCTGGACGGGTTCCTGCTGCTCTTTTGCCTCCCACACCATTCAGGTCAAAGTTTGTTCTGGTTACTAAGTCTACAAACTTCAAAAGCAAACTGAATGCCATTACACATATTGTGCAGGTAATGTTTTATGGTAATAATTTACAAATAATTAAAAATGATCTGTTTTCCTTTTACAACCAGATGATTTCAATGTGCAGACACACACACACACAAACCCTAATCAACTCCTCATTAAATTTATTGATATTTCAGTTATTTTCTTGATCGAACCAAATGTGTTGCATAATTTTTATGTTTGGTAAAATAAAAATAAATATTTATATTGTAATTCATGTTGTGTTTTTCTGCATTAGAAATTCCGCCCTTCGTAGTTCTGGCACAAAGTGAGACCAGCATCACTCTGCAGTGGAGCGCGATCACCACCAGCTTTGTTCTCCAGTATAACGGCACAGAGACAAACATCAATGCAGCAGATGGAGCTGCAACAGTGACGTACACAGTCTCATCTCTCACTGCTGGAACCATTTACACATTCACTCTCTACACTCTGACTAAAAATAGAAGAAACAGTGGACAGCCACTGACAGCTGTCACAGGTGAGATATTTCAATGACGATCAGCTTGGACCACCATGTTTGGATCATTTGGGAGAAAACCCTGGAAAAGACTCATAGGTGTCTAAGAGAACAATGTAACTATAACTATATAACTATATCTCTCTTCTCTGGTAGCTGAGAACATAAAACAACCTGTTATAGTTTTGTAAGATGAAAAATGTGATGAAAGATCAATAATGTGTTTATAACATAGATGGCAAAAACAATCATATATTCCCTTCACGCTACTATTTGATTGGCTTGGACATGTTTTTTAAATTTTTTTTGTCCGAGGTACCATTAAGATACCGGCATCTCATAGATGAACAAGAAATCCAACCTGCAAAAATCTAAACTGTATCATTTCTGAACATCTAATTTTTCTATATCAGCTCCTCAAAATGCAGAAGGATTTACAAAGTCGGGACAATATAAGAGCAGCATCACCCTGCAGTGGAATAAAATCAACAACAGCACCAGCTTTGTTCTCCAGTTTAACAGCACAGAGACAAACATCAATGCACCAGATGGAGATGGACCAGTGACACATACAGTATCATCTCTGACTCCTGGAACCAAATACACATTCACTCTCTTCTCTGTGTTTGAGAGCATCAGAAGCAGTGGAGTACAACTCATAGCTTTCCTTGGTGAGATTATTCACTTCTTTATAATGTATAAATTGACACTAATTGACTATTGATGACCATACATTTAAGAGTCAAGAGGCCAGTGAGATATTAAAACGATACACCAAAATTATCATTGTACTCCTGGCAAATTTAGATTTCAAATTATTTTCATTGTACCAAGATGTTTGTCTTTGACTGTATGTAACATAAAAGTAGAATCAATTTTGACATAAACAATTTGATGTATTTTTAAATTATTATTTAGATCTTGTTTAAAAAGTGGTATGTTGAATATTTATATTCTCCTCAATAATCAATGGACAATATTTTTTTACAGAAATGTCCTCAGACTGCTAGAAGGCAGATTTTCACAGGAAGTGCTTTTCAGAAACTGTTGATTATAATTAAATTCTCTAACAAAATGTACATCAACAAATTTATTTAGTTTTATTTAACTCAAATAAGTAGATTTTTCTGCAAACAATTTTTGTCAGATTTAAATAAATAACTGCCACAAAGTGAAGAAAGTAATTAGATTATTTATATTTTACTTAACAGTTAAAATCTTCTTGTTTTTTACAGTATAGATTAAATGATTGGTGTTAATTCATCCATATCTATTCTCATTTTTATGTTGACAACCACTATCACGCTGGAATCTGATCAACGTTCAACTAAAGAACCAAGTAAGTAAATCCATTTGTGAGATACCTGCTAGTTATTTTTTCCCCTTTCATAAGTAAACCTGTCTATGAAATCTGTTTTTATTTTTTGAGCATTTTGATAGTCTTTCATTATGAAAACAATCAAGTATCACTAAAATCTGACTTCCTTAGGACTAAAATAAATACAATTATTTTAATGAACAACAAATTTTATAACCAACATTCCATTTTTAGTTCACTTTACACTTTAAGATTTTCCTACAACAACACAGTAATACAGTGGTAATATTGGGGTAATTGGTAATAACAATAATTGTAAACATTTATGTAAAGCACAGTCCAACATATGATGTAGTTCTGGTTGCAAGCTTAGAGATTTTGTCCTGCAAAGTGTTGATTTCTCACATACCATTTTGCCAGTGAGCGCCCTCTTGTGGTCAACTATCAAAGTGATTTTACATAGAATTATTTTGACAATCCAACAGTCTTTCCACTCTTCCATTGAAAAAAAAACAGATTTGTTCTATCCACAGTCAATAGCTGTAATATCAACATATTGTCTTACCCGAGTGTAGATACTTCTCTGATTAGTGTGATTACAAATAGGGAGGGCAGCTTTATGTAAAATTTATATTTTGCACATTTTTGTACTTTCATTTGGGTTTTAAATGCTTCTAAAAAACATCCCACACACTTAACAAAATAAACTAAATAACACCCAGCTGGTTTTTGGCAATAAAATTATGTTTTGTGGTATTTGAAAAATTATCAGTTTCTAAAACATTAGAAATCAGCAGGCAGTGCCCTACATTTACCAAACTGTACATAGCAACCCCAGTGAAGTCTGGCCCATCGCCTAGCAACCCAGCCTGCGCTCCACCATGTTTGGTCAGCTGGTTTTACCACTGTATGATATTTACAATGGCTGCTGGAGAAAACTTAGCTATTGACTTTCCATTCAGGAAAAGACTTGCTGCGTTCCTGCTGGTTGTGCAGAAGGTTGTACTTCTGCTTTTCAAAGATGTACGGATGTATAATTGAGCATCTGTTTGCAGCCATTTTCATATGCGAGTGTAAAAGTTGAGTTGGGGGCGTGGCCAGCAGCAGCTTATTTGGATTTAGAGAGATAAGAGGCCCTAAAACAGCTCATCCTGAAAGGAGCTCAAAACAGGAAGAACTGATTAGACTGAAACCTCATTACCTGAGAAGGATTTTGTGCAAAAAATGTGATGAACATATTTTGTAAATCCCATAGATGTATTTTACTGGTAACTAAGTGGTAATGCTTTTTTCCATTTATAACTGTAACTGTAGTTGAAAATGCTACAGATGTTTATGTAAATGATCACATTTTGTCAACATAATTTAATGGTAACCTGTTTATAATTTGTTTCTGGGTCAACAGGTTATGTCTCTAGAATGAAAGTACAATTAACTTCTCAAAGAAAACTGTCAGAATCAGAGATGCAAAAGGTTTTAGAAGAGGTGAGGCTAACCTGTGAAAAAGTTAATATTTTTGTAGGTTTTACTTATCATTGAACATAAATTTAAATAGCCTTAACATTATTTGGTGGTAAGATGGTTTGTTTTGTATTTCAGTACCTCAGAGGAAATGGTTTATCACAGTTTTCCATGAAAATTCGCATCATCAAACCATAAGAGATGAAGAAAGTCAAGGATGACGTCTTGGATCAGCCCAGTCGCAATAAGGAATATTTACTTCTACCTTAAATTGTATATATTGTTTTCAGCAACATTTATTTAACTTGGACAACTTTTTCTAAGAGATTGTTTAAATAATATATCATTGATGAATCTATTTCTGTTGAATTAGTGGTTCAGGTGTCTGACTTTTTGTTCAGTTA
>NW_006800753.1:0-513 GCF_000485575.1 Poecilia formosa | reverse complement strand
ACTTAAAGTAAGTTTTTATATTTGGAAAAATATGAAGAATAATCTGACACTGGATTCAAACATGCAAAAGCAGAGAAAAATGCAACTAAAGGGAACAAAGCACATGCCAGGAATCTGTGTAAATTAACCAAAATCATACTTACTGGGTCCTTAGATGTACACAGATGTTTGGGTGAGTTGGTGTGTATATATATATATATATATAAAAACAAACAAACAAAAAAGTCTGTAAGCATGAAGTATTAAAAATAATTTTCTAAAGTTTCAATAACAATTATAATTTAATAAAACATTGATAGAAATGTTAATTCCTGAACTATTTATTCATTTGTAAGATTAATGCACAAAACGTCACACTTTGTTGGCTAAATATGTTGCTGATAAACAGAAAAATCCCTGACTTAACTACACATTGAAGAAGTTACCAGTGGCTGTGGTGATCCTGACTCCACTGCTTCTGATGCCCTCAAACACAGAGAAGAGAGTGAATGTGTATCTGGTTCCAGCAGTGAG
>NW_006800752.1:25706-108307 GCF_000485575.1 Poecilia formosa | reverse complement strand
TAGCTACTTCACACGAGACCTGGGGCAACATAGTATTTACAGCTAATTTTCTACATACCTTTCAGCCTGCCTTCAGACTGAGATGAGGCCGTAAATGTGGTCACAACAAAGACCAGAGATCATGAAAATGGTTTTATTTGCTTGCCTTTGCTTTATGCATCATCAGTGTGAAATTGCTTAAGTGCCCTGCAAAGGTATTCATACCATGTGGTGCTTCATCTCTACACAAAAATATTTTTTTTTTATCTCAAAAAATAATTGATATTTTGTTGGGGCCCACCACCCAAATTTTATTTAATTTTAAAAAAAACTTACAAATCATAAACATTCAATAAATGATCAATGATGATTGACCTCTCTTTGGGTTTATTTGTGGAATAGTTGATACTCTGATGTCCTATTATTACCGTTCAACAACAACAAAAGAAAAAAACTGCTTACAATAGTTTTTAAAATATAGTCAAATTTAAATTTTTTCTCATTCACATAGAAATTGGACTTTCTCATGAATAATCAATTCAATTGACATTTGGTATGTAAAAGACAAAGTATTCATACCACTGACAATTTAGGTTTAATCTGTTTTTTTTTTTTACTAGCATGTTTCTTTTTGACTAGAAGTAATAACATTTTGGAGCAGTCCACCAAGAGTTTTTTTTTTTTTTTTCAATGATTCTCCTGCATTGTTTCATTATTTTTGAGATTCACATCTCATTTCCTATTGGAAACAAACTTATTTGTTGAATGTTAATCTAAATCTAACATGAATGATATTGGTCTTAAATGTCTGTTGTCTGATTGGATTCTACTAATATCCAGATTAATCAGTTTTACTTGAACTAGTTACTATTTTTGAGGAAACGGTGTGGCTAGTTGCAACTGGAATGCACGGACTCTGATGGTAATCTGGATTACACTAACAACAACAGAGCTGCTGTCTGTTGTCATGGAAACCATGGGTTCTCTTCATAATGTCCAGAAAGTATGACTTCTGCAAACATCTTCTCTGGAGTCTTTTTATTCCAGTGGTTATTTTGGAGAAGATTGAGACTACTTTGGCACAGTCTTTGACTATGACCTCTTCTCTGCATAATTGTCCTACTACATCCACCATCTTAAATTTAAATTTAAATTTTGCTTTATTTGTGCACAATGACATTAAAAGGGATTCTACAGTATGTTACTTCCACCACAATGTGATGGCAACACTTCTCATTTTTGTTTTTCTCCTTTTAGCTTTGTTTCCCCTGAATTCACTGGTAGGCTGGGGCTTCATATCAGGACCAAAACACAGCAACTCATGGAATAATCCAGACCTCAGCTTGGCGAATGGTAGCAATAATTTTATCCTGCACAAAACTTTTATTGCATCAGAGCTGCAGGGGTGCCTTTTTCCCTCCTGTCCTGGACCAGACCCACAGAGAGAGACTCAACAGGGTTCATGATTTATAGGCCACTTTACAGGAAGGGCCCGGGGACGCAGCACTTCTTGTCCTCAGATATTGAATCTCTGCTTCCTGGCGTGGGGTGTGGGTCGTCTGTTATTGTGTGCAAACTTATTTGCATTGCACAATTTGAGCTTGTCAAAGCTCTTGGAATTTGTTTTTACTTTCAGGGTTTGTTGGTTTCAGACATGTAAGAAGGATTGTCGAGGGAAAAATATGCATAGAAGTCAAACAGCTTTCACATTCTGGGTTTGTGGATCTGCAATTATACATAATTTTGACATATAACAAATGCTAGCAGTATGCTCTGGGCTCCCTCTTCTACATAAAGAACTTATATTTACTCACAAAAAAAAACCTTCCTTGCAATATAAACCATTTAACGGCAATTTGTAAAGTGCATTGCATAAAATTAAATAAAAAATCTCTACACAAATGGATAAATTCAAAAAGAGTATTTACTGGATTTGTTCCCCTAGCTCTTTCCTTGTAGTTTTCCTTTTCCAAATAACCAACTTGACTTAAAAAAACAGCAAGCTAAATGTTTCATGGCCTTAAAAAACTGTAGTAGTGTGCGTGTAGGTGTTTTTTTCATAACGCGTGTTAATAATCTAACAATCCTCTTTCATCCTTCCTTAATCAGCTAACCATTCTGCTACTTGGCAGAAAAGAACTTTCTGCTGAAATGATGTTTACCTGGGTGTATTGCTTCATTTTGTGGGTCTTTACTCTTTACACTTAATGGCTTAAAAGCATTTATATGAGGCGTTTTAATGCTAGCAATTAATGTCTTTAATTTAAGTGTAGCTGCAGAGCTGAATAAATGTCGACTGTTGTATTTCTTTTAACTGAAATATGTTGCCAAGGAAATCTCCTCCTGCTGTTATCCTGTAAAATATGCAGTGTTTTTTAAGTCAGAGCCTCTTGAAGACTTTGATGCTCTCTACTGCATAGCATTAGCATACCGTAGAGCTAGCTGGAGACTCATCGGTTCAGCAGCAGATCAGTCTCAATGTCACAGATGTAAATTTAGTTGCTGAGTAAAAATGTGTGTAAGAGGTTGTGTGTGGGAGAGATAAAGAAAGAAACGCTTCAGTCTGTGAATATTTAATCACCGCCATTGGAAGTCTCCACCTAAACTTGAGGAGTTTTGATTGTATTTAGCATTTTTATGAAATGCACCTGCTATGTTTGGATCTGGTTGATGTTGGACCTCAGAGGGCTGCGGAATGAAATTTTACAATCTGATTTAGCAGCAGCTATGGTAAATTTCCCTTCCACTGCCATCTAATCAAGCCTACTATTCTGGTTTTTGAGAATTAGGTTTTTTTTGGCAGAGCAAAAAGAAAAAAAAAAACTATAATAAAAGATGAAAAAGAGGTAATCCATACCACTCGGTTTACCAGTTCAGTTAAGTTTATGTACTTGAATGTTATTTTTATTTAAGTTTTCTCTTTATTATGCCTTTGAACCATTCATTTCAGTGTGAAATCATTATTGCATTCATCTTTTATAATTAATGTCAAAGTTTTGATCTGTTGTGGATTTTCTCAAAACACACCCACCATCACGAATCCAGACACTTTTGTTGCCATCGACGACCTTCTGTCATAGTTTTGGATATTCGCCCATTCTTCTCAGCTGAATTTGAAGAGCTAATTTAAATCTGTTGGTTTCCAGGTAGATGTCCATCTTTGACACGCCCAGTACTTTTTATATATAGTTTTCTTTGTAGTTTCTGGAAGACTATTAATGATACCCTGTTGACAGAAGGTTGTGTGTGTTTGGAATCATTGTCATGTTGACACTGCCATCCTTACTATTAATCTATAGAGTTTCTGCAATGTGACTATTGTGGAACAGGTAATTCTTTCTGGTCTGGCATGCCTGGAATCCATCTTTGGTAAAATCCGCTCTTGGTGGACCGTGACACCAAGCTTTCAGCCGTTTCTGATTCATGGCAGGCTTAGGCGTTTGTGTTTATTCATCCTGTGTTGATTTTATTTGCTTTCACCTGTAATATCCAGAGAGCCTCGTTCCTCTAATGTCATCCTCGTCTCATCACTGTGCAGGGTAAAATATTTAGTTGGCATGCAGCTCAACCACAAACAAATTACAAATATTGGCTTCAGATCAAGTAAGTATAAATTACTTTAGATCACATTATTGTATTGTGGAAAAGAGCCTCGGGTTTTTTTTTAAATTTTTTTTTTACCATTCCTTTGGCTATTTATGCTCTTTAAACTTGCATCACGGTTTATCTTACAGTTGTTAAGCATTAGGGATTTCTCGATTGTATCCTTGGCTTTATAAACAGTACAAACTGGACTTTGAAACAACATTCAGTCAATTTGGTAAGGTGGTCAATTTGCCATTGAAATACATGGAGCTTCACAATACATTGTATTACAGTGGACAACCCAATATCAAAATGTCCAACATTGAAATCAGAAAGTATTGCTAGAATGGAATATTTTGAAAGCTGGTAGTATTAAGGCTCTCTGCATTCATGTCTTGCATATCACTTATCTGATTGGCCATTTGCATTGACTTCCACTGCCTGCATTTTGATATATATTTTAAAGCTGACAGAAAATGGTGAAGACAACATGATGATGGGAAATAAAGAAAACTACAATTTGGGTTAATCTAAATTTTTGACACAAGTATCACAAGGTCTTGTTATTCTATAGTGCTAAGGCAGCAATTCATAGTGAGAATTTGTTGGATGCTTAACTAACCTTATCTTCATGCTTTAAAGTTACCAGATGCAAAACTCAACTACTGTAGGGGACATTTTTGAAAGCTGTTTTGTTCATGCCTTCATATTACACACATTCGATGAGTCTACACAGCATAGCTGTTGGTAATTTCTTTTTCAGTAGTGTAAGGTGCTTACCATTCAAAAGAAAAGGCCTGTCCACATTCTAGGTAAAATAATTATTCAAATGAATAAAATTCTGACAATTTTAGAGTTAAGCACATTAAAAATATGTCTGATTCTATTTTTTTTTCTAATTTTTCTCTTTGCAAGAGTCAAGAACATGGAGGCTTGTTTTTGCTGGGTTATTAGATAATCTAAAATGGAATAATTCAGCGAGGAGAGCACAGACTTGTGTGGGTGGGTGTGTGTGCGTCAGCCAAGGGTATGAGGGCTTAAGAAGTGTTTTTCACAAATAGAAATGTTAACTCGCCAAGCAGAGTACATATCAATTTTTCTGCCTGAAGGTAGGAGGAAGGAGACACAAAGGTGACACAGGGAAGAGGGAGAGGGGTGTAATGACAGAGATGGAGAGATGGTATATTCATACTGAGACTTACGTAGAGTTACCATTACTTTTGCCTCATGCAAGTTGATGCATAACGTCTCTAACAATTCTCGTATTTTTGAACAACTGCTATTGTACTTGAGGCTACATAGCACATATTTTTGTGTTTTTTAGTGTAAAAGAAATGTTGTTGCTAGTTATCTGTTTGGAGAGGAGAGGAAATTCATTATGCTACATAAACCTTGGGAGGGCATTTATTGACTAACACTTAGATCCTTTATTTAGATTTTGATGAGTTTGAGTTCCTAAATTAATGTCAAAAATGGCTGGAATCTATATGCGGTGTATAATTAAATAGTCACCTCTGTACCTAAATATTTGAAAGAGGTTTTAAGTAAAACGGACAACATTCACACAAATTAGTTTCCTGCTCAGACCTGCGTATTGTCTTTACCTTGGCAAGCTGCGCCTGAAGGACGAAGATGATTTGTGAATAACTTTGCTCTCATTAAGTCATAATTTCATACGTTTGTCACAAGGGAGGACATTTGAAAGGTTTTTGAGTACAGCTACAGAAGGTGGACAGTTCTGCTGGATTCATATAGAATACTGTACTGACAGGCATATACAAAAAATAATAGCCAGGCCTGTTAGCTCAGTTCTTTTCCACTCTAGTGTTGGCACTATGTGCATTATTACCATTACAAATAGGTAATTATGTAATTTCTTCCTTTTGAAACGCAGGTTTGTGGAGGCAGCATTTGCACTGCAGTTTTTCAAGCCACCAGAAAGAGCTTATACAAAAATAATCTGTTATTATTTCCTTCTGCGAGTTTATATTTTATTTTTGATATCTAGTTAACAGAAGATGCACTGATTCGCTGCTGCTTCACACTGAGCACGGGGCTCTTCAGGGTACGCAGATTAAAAAAAAAGTGAGTAGGAGAGATCTGAAATAAGATCTGTAAAAAAACAGAATCTCAATATCCATTTGGCAGGATGCAGTAAATAGAGCCTCAGTGGTAGAGTGGTGGAAATGTTTGAGAGTGAAGGCGGGATGCATTTCCAGGGCTAACTCCTTGCCGTCAGGGGGCTGAGAGAGTGCCCCATTTCTCTTACCGCGTCGTCCTCAAAGGTAATTGAATTTTGGATGAATCCGCCTTGGAGGAAAAACTGTCTGGAAACAGGAGAAGGTGGATGCTTTAAAAATATATAAAAACAATCAAAGAATGAGAGGCAGGTGACAGGTCCATCTTTGAGGATGGACCATTGAGTTGGCTGACATGACAAGCTATTATAAGCACTCTTTATTTTTAAGATCTAATACTTCAGTGCCTTGTCGTCAGTTGTTTCGAGAAGGAAGAAAACAAACTTTTTATGTGCTTTAATTTTTATCCCTTATAACACAAGACACAAACCAGAGAAACACCAAACAGTAGAGATGTCATCTCCCATCTGTTTGAAATCAACCAATGTTGCTTTCAAAATGGAATAATAATAAAGTTAGGATTTTTGTGTCACAGTGACTGTATTTGTGAGAATGTATGTGTTGCATGATGCAAGAACTGATGACAGTGGGGCTTTGAGGAGGAGAAACTGCCAATGTCGCAATCTTTGGCAGCTGGCCACTTTCACATAACTCAGTTTCTCAAGGGCTGTTTTCTGATGCAGCATTGTGAAATCTATGTAGAGTACCTTTGTGATGCCTGAAATGCCAGTGGAAGTGTCCTTGTATATTGCATGGACATCCCGATGTGCTTTACATGTGCCTAGTTCTTCAACAAGGAGCCAAACAAGAGCTATACAGTCAGTTGGTGTGTCGTGAAGAGAAACTGACAACTCTGTTGCCTCTGGGAAACATTTACAGTTAGATAAAAGTTGTTTTTATCTTTTTCCTCATTTTTTTTCTGTACATATATAGTAACAAGCGATTAACCAAACACCTGGCGCATGCATGTTGCAGCTGCAGCAGAGCTTCTTGAGATTACTCTTGTGTTTTCATTAGACACAGTGACCTTCAGGTCCATCCTCAAAGCAGCTAAAAATACTCGTATAGTGTGTGATCAACACTTTTGTTGATCACACACTATACGAGTGTGTGAAAGCATGCATGTGTACATGCTTTCAAAAACATGCACATGTGTGCATGTTTTAAACAGCTACCTGGTTCTGTCCCATATGTCTGGAGAAATTACTATATTTTGCTTGACCTAAATCATGCATCGAACTGCTCAGAGTCAAAACTGGACAAAAACTTGAAATTAATGAAAAAAAAAACTGGTCAGAGATTTTCACCAACCCTCGAGAGTATAACATGTTGTAGAAAATTTAATGAAGAGGGATATTACATGGAAAGAGCAGGCTGTTATGTATGTGTGTATGTGTTTTAGCATTTTCCAACAAATGAGAACCCAAAGCGTGGGCTCCTTGAGGAGAAGTTGTGTTTTTGGGTTAGACTGAGGACTGAATTGCTTGCACCACTTGGTTGAATGTTCTTAGGTTTGACAGTTTAAATCGTTGCCTCTAAACATTTGCCTTATCTTTGTTCTCAAAGAGAACAGGTTGTCCTGCCATAATACATTAACTAATCCATGTTGGAAGTTGCAAGTTTAACAACATATTTGTCTCTGCAATCCAAGTACAAATTGATGTAAAACTTGATTGGTACTTGTGTCCCAGCAATTCCCTCATCTGTTGAAATAGCACAGTTAGTTGTGGCTTCTGCAAGTTTTTAAATTATAGTGAGTTTTACTATTACTTTTCCCATTAACTTGGCTTGTATCTAGAACAAAGTTTTGCCGTTTATTATCACAGTTACCATCACAGCAGGCACTGTGTTCACTGAGTCATTCTCAGTATGCTTTCCCTAACAGTAACAACAATAAAAAGATACCTTGATTTTAGCAGCACCTGATTGTGTCATGTCGGTTCAGAGTGGAGTTGTTGGTTGTTCCAAACAGCAAAGCCAGGTTTGCCTTGAGACAGATTGTTCTTGATGCCAGTGTCGTCGTCGGTCTTGGCCTGTTTGTGAGCAGACAGTAAGTCTCTGCTCGCATTAAAATGAAATAAAGGTAGTTGGATAAAATTTGTACATAAAGATGCCTGAGCTTTTTTCCTCCTTTCTCTGGCCGACCTCGAGATTTTTGTGAGTTCTGGGTGTGTAGCTTTGATTAAGCTGTCAGAACCCTTTCTCATCTTTTTATGTTTACCCGGTGTCCGTGTGGAATGATAACTCTCACCTCTGTTTCCCTTTAGGACTGTTAAAAAATGAAAGCTTCCATCCCTCTTCTGATCCTGCTTCATGCGCTTGTGGTCCATTGCCTGAAAGTCGTGTCAAAGAGAGGTTCTGGTAAGTCGCAGCTCCTTTTTATGACTTCATTTTTTTTTAACACAAAGAAGTACACGCCTGCTTTCAATATCCAACAATTTTACATCACATGTGTGGGTTATTTTGCTTTGATTTAATCAAGTAAGTTACATTTTCTACTAAATTTCAACTTAAGTTGCAGTTATTGTGCTTGTAAGCATTAAAGTCTGAGCGTAGGTTTATATTACTGCATCCCTCTTCTCTCCAGATGCTGGAATTATTACTTTAAGTGAGATAGATGAAAAGCAGAGGAACATCCACATTTGCTAACACAAAGGAAATCTTTTTTTTTTTTCATTTATTTTCTTCTTCTATCCAGTGACTGCTTGCGTCTGGGTATTTTGCCCATGCATATTAGGCACAGGTGTGCAGGAATGGCCCGAGGCTCATCAAAGGATTTTTTTTTTTTGCTTTCCCAGCAGAAGCCCCGATGGGCTATCTCTTGCGAAGCTTCACGAGCCATTGCCTGGAGCAAGGATTTGAATCGTGTCCACTGATAAATGAACACCCCATTTGAGCCAGACCCCCATCCTTTGTTCCTTCCCTTTTTAGATTGTACAGCTTTATTAGAAGCCACGCTGGTTGCAAGTTAGGGAGCTGTTGTTTGAAATGGGTTTTGGGCAATGAAAGGTGTATTGAAACTGCTTTATTTTTATTTTTCTGGAGCAGGAAGGGAGAGCACACCCAGAATGAGCAGGTTTGTGTTCAAAGCTTGCTTTTTTATGATTTAGGGTTTCTTTGTCTGAGGAAATGTTGAATTCAGTATAAAAACCAGGTTTAGTGATGGAAAACCTATTTCTTTGCCCCCTTACTAATTTGTCATTGTTTTCAACATTAACGTTGCTATTTTATTGTTTTCTACTACCTTTTTTTATTGATTGATTGATTATAGATTGTATAATGTCTGACAATTGTTTTTTACACACTTCCTATTTATTTTTGTTTTGATCTGTTTGGCCCTCCTGCCTCTTGTTCCATGCAAACGACTAGGAGACTTTGTCAAACCAAAGTAACACTGAGTAACATCCTACCATACATCCATATTTTCTTAAATGAGACTTTGAAAATTAGTTTAAATTGTTGGTTGTCAGGGTAGGTATGAAACTTATCCCTAGTGGGTATTGATGCATAATTGTTTGATACACAAAAACTGGGCACAAAACAGCCAAAATGCATTTTGAAGGGGTAAAAATGACCAGCACCTAATCCAAAGACAAGATAATCAAAATGACAAAGAAAGAAGAAGAAAAATTAAATATTAAAATGGAGATTTGCAAAATCTCCATTTTGTGAAAACACATTTTCCCACCTAAAGATTTCTGGTTGTCCCACCCAGGGGCTTCCAAGATCTTCCATAGAGTGTTTACAATTATGGATAACGAACCTTTTATATCACAGCGGATGAATTTTCACCCAGACACTTCTCCAAAGCACTGCATCTGCATGAAAATGACACAATATTTAAGTCATTTTTCTGGATGTTGCTCATTTACAATGTTAATGTTCTGTTCCAAGGCCAAACTCTTGCCATAAATTAAATTTGAGATAAAATATTCAAGTGGAAAAGAATTAAAAATCGAAAAGAATTCAGAATTCTCAACATGGAGCATTTTCATTTGCACCTTTTAAGGAAAATTAAATGACTTGATTGACGTCCTTGGGGGACTGCAAATCCAGGGTTTGAGTGGCTTTTCCTCTCTGCTGGCATGCACAATCCCTGGATTTCCTCTCTCAGTGCTGCATGCACACAACAAATAATAAGTGGATTATTACATCGAAAACTCTCACATTTGATTAATGCTTTGTCTGCTTTTGGTCTCAGAGAGTGGAACAGTGCAGAAACATACAATGCATATCTGTCATACTAATCCTCTGAATTCATATGTAGTATGTATCCATTAGACCTCTGAATTGCTAGAGGGCTGGAATGGTCTAAATGGTTGGGCAAACCGAATAATTATGGATATTTTTAGCTAATTCAGCACATCGCCTCCATAACAACTCCTCTCTTGCTGTTGTAGATAGTTATTCTGTGCTGTTGTTTTTATGCTGGGGTGGCATCTATAAGCTGTGTCACATTTTGGTTTCTTTGGTTCTTGTGATTGTAGGCGCTGATGATTGATGGTCTCATTCCTTGCAGTATTCTCCAGTTCTATGCAGGTATTGTTTAGTCCAATATTTGTGGCAGAACTGTGAAGGCAGAGAAGGAAAAGTCACACAATTTGGGAAAATCTCATGAGAAACAAATGCTGAACGTATGATCAACAGTGATACTTTTTATAACCTGTCAGCCATGGGATGTTTCCTACTGACCACACACAAAAGTTTGTTTGGGCCTTTAAATATTTCATATCATAACCATCTAAAATCTGATGGTGACGAAAGCAATATTTTCTCATTCAAATATGCAGCATCTGAAGATTGCTGCGTTTCAGTGTGATCAGGGATCTAAAACTTGTTGTTATTCTTGTGAGGCAACTGGCACAAGAGGTATCAAAGCTAAGCCGAATGTTAAGAGTTCAATATGAAATATTCAGGAAATTGCATAGAAACACTACATTATGAGGTGTAATCATGTAACAATTTTCCAAATAGGTTTCCAAAAATACCTTACCAAGAAAAAATTATGAATTAAGGACTGCAATGGTTAAGTATCTGGCTATGAAATATACATAGATTAGGAAGAAACATTAAGGTGTGAGCTTGGATAGCAGAAAAATCAGTAGACATGCTAGGACCTTAACTCCATAGTACATTATTACTGTTGTAGAATACGAAAGGTACAAAATACATCTCAGAATTTTTACTTTCAAACGTTAGTGATTTGTCTACAATTATTTATTTATTTTATCTCAGCAAGGTTCTTGTTACTTTGCTATTGTGTAGTTTTGCAGTAGAAAATATCACTGAAGTAAAATGATAAAAATTGCTTATGGTCTGCTAAAGGGGATTGGATTTTTTTTATATTTTATTGCAGAAGGTTACCCAGAATATATATATATTTTTTGATCAGAGGTTATAATCCATCTTATTTTTGAGATCAGCTAGCCCAAACCCAGAACAGGATCAATAGAAATTGGATGCAATGCAAAGTAAGAAAACAATGAGGATGCTTTCATAAAGTTTTATGTTATTTGAACTCTTTTGTGATTATTTATCTCCATAATCCATACTATTAGAGCTGCACAACATATCGAATTGAGTAGTTTTTGCAACATCCCATGCTTGGCCATTATTTCCAGTCAGAACTGCTATGATCATATTTGATATAGCATTTAGAAAAAGAGATTTTAAAGCAGTTGGAGAGTGATGGGATGGGGGTGGTCCAATGACAGAAAAGGAGGGAAATTAAGAAAATATGGGTCAAATCTGCCTGATATTCTTGCAATTACATGTTTTCCCAATTAACCGCCAAGGGAAATAAAGCAACTATCACACTATGGAAAAGAAAATCATTTTGGGTCACTGAAAGAATTGAAACATCTTTTTTTGTCTCACATTAGTATTTTTTCTGTGACATAAGACAGAAACTCAGGTAATCATGTGAACAGTCGATGTTTAACTGCTTGTTTAATTTTCAGAACTTGGTTAACCTTACCTTTTGGAGAGCTGCAGTAGCCACTGAAGACACTTTTTTTCTCCATATTTTCTCCAAAAATGAATAAACTCCACCATTCACTGTAGCATCTACACACCTACATCAATCAAAAGCAACCACCTTTTGAATTTTTCTCTGCACTGATTGGTTGCCTCAGCAACTGAAGTTGCAATAAACATTCCAGTTTCACACTCACTAAATGTCAGGCCTTAACATAACCGCTAACACATGTCCCTCCTGTGCACGCTTGTAGCAAACGTAGCTTCATAATGATACTCCGTGACATTGATTGAGACAAATTTAGCCCACCTCGTCTCTTCTGCTGTACACTCATTAGTGCCTGTTTTTCCATCAGACAGTGATGAGCTCCCTGACAAATGATGCTTACCTTTTCTGACAGTCGATAATAAAATTTTACTTAAAATGATTCTCTCACTCATGCGCATGTTGCAGCTTCATCTCAATAAATTGGAATATAATTATTTTTAGGAATTATTTTCGAAAATTAGAAATTATGTTTTATTCAGATTCATTAATGATTGTTTATTTTTTTTAAATATATTATTTCTGCTCATTTTGGATAATGACTCTTAGCTACTGTTCTCGGAAAATTATAAGATTTCATAAAACCAGGAAAACATTTTCTGAATGAAAACAAATGCCATGTTATGTTACATGACAGGTCAATGCATCACTGAAACCCTTTACAAGGGGAAACCAAAAAAATGTCACAGATAAAGGATTAGGTTGTACACATAATTCTATTTTTATTCATGGTTTTATGTAGTCTTTGATATTCCTGAGAAACTGAATTTTGCCATTTCTTTTTTCTTTTCCTATAATCATCCACCTTAAAAGTAATAAACCCTTGAACTATTTCACTCAGTGTAATGAACACATTTTGAATTGAATTACAAAAATAGATTAACCTTTCAACATTATTCAAATTTAATTAGACGCACCTGTATCCCACTAAGTTTGGAGCGCAGCCACATTTGCAAGAAGACAAACCGCTCGCTGCTTCCACCTGATTTCTAATTTTTTGTAACACATCTTCTAAAAGGAAAAAAAAAAGCCTTTGGGGGATGGAGAGAGGGGGTCTTCCTGAGAGTTAGACACCCTTCTTTATTTCCTTGCGTTATTGCGACACCACACAGTCAGCAGCATCTATTCTCCTTTTCTTCTTCTTCCACTTTTTCGCCATGCTTTTGCAGTGGGAAGCTTCAAGGACATCCTGACAGTCAATTAAATTTACAGTCTTCATCCCCGTTTCTCCGCCAACTCTTGGAGGATGTCAACATTAATACGTCAGCTGAAGGATAGCCCTACCCCCTCCAACTATGAACCCACCACATTAAAGAGGCCACCCACAATTTGGCCAGTAATAAGGCTGCTCCTAATTGGACAAGACAGTGACTTCTAACAGGGGACGTCAGCGCGCAGCACAAATTCAATTATAGGAAGCCACTTGACTTTATAATTGATTTTAAGGGATGCTAAAAATGGCAGGAAACTGTCAGCAACAACTGTTAGGAGCCAAAAAAACACTGCAGAGGTGACCCCGGCTACTGCATAAATTCTATTAGTTTTCAGTGTCTTTTAATTGCAGGATAATGACTTTTATTAGTGTAAGAGCTCCAGACGATCAAATATACACGTCCCGACGTTGTCAGTGAGAAAGGCTTTTTGCCGTCAAGACGATTAAAGTGTAAAACTAATTTTAAAAGCCTTATTAAACCAAGTTGGGATGATTTGATGGGAGAATGAAAATCCGACTCTGAAATGAAACTCTGATTTTGTCACAGACGAGACATGTATGCATGCATGCATACCCTCAGTTCATCTCCCTTCGGTTAATACCACACACCTGTCACAGAAGCTGAATGATTGCGCCGCATGCTCACAGTTGGGGGGAGATTGATCACACACATGGTGTTAGATATGAAATGGCTTCCCGCTTGGAGTTGTTTCCCTTCTGCTGCCCATAGAGGAGAGGTCGCTCAACAAGTGCACCAGATACAGGGCTCTTGACTGCTGGGGTTACTATGGATATGTGCTGCAGGTTGGAGACACGTGTCCTAAGCCTCAGCATGAGATGGATGATGGTCAACGACCTGATTGATGTGAACAATAGAATCTCTGTTGTTTGTTTTCTGTCCTTTAATAATGTTGCAACAGCACAAATGTAGAAAAATGGCAGAAAAGGGTCTAGACTAGAGTTTGTTTGGACCACACAGTGCTTGCTAACAGCTAAAATCAAGGAAAATTATTGGCGCTCCTGGATCATTTGCTTTGCAAATGTCAGCAAATAGTGTGATAGTTAGCACTAACTACCAATTTACAGGGGTCCACTGTAATTGTTTTTGTAATTGTCATTTTTTCCATTGTAATTGTTTCCTGTTTGGCTTTCGACAATCTACATACAGACTGTTTGTCCCATCACCAGATTCTGCACCTTGAGATGGAAATTAATGTTCTGCTTGACTGGTCTTTCAGTTTAGGTGGCCAGCTAAGACACACTGAAGGTTGTGGCTGCAACGTGGCTAAATGTGTAAAAGATTTAAGGTTTATGCACACCTGTGCAGGGAGGGCATTGTTTGTTACACGGCAGTTAATTACTGTAATTAACGCATGGCTTCAAGAGCTCATAAGGCGTTTGCCATGATTGAAATAAGGATTAGAGAAATCCAGATTATAGAAACTAGGTTAAAATGTGGGTGGAGCTAATAGGATGACATACCTGCCAGTCAACTAAACATACCCTGTATCCTGTTGAATGTAGGTTCCATAGTATGTGATCGAGCTTTATTGGCGCCCTTTTCTGTTTACTGCCTGAGGAGTTTGAATTTAAACAATTGGAAAATAATGTCTGCAGAACTATTGAGAAATGCTTACATTTCCTCCCTGCCTTGACATGGCTGGAGGCATCCAGCATTTGATACAAGATTTCAGCTTTAATATTTCTCTGTGGAAGATAATGTGTTCATTTCAGGCAAATTATGCAGCTCAATCAGCAGGGGCGTTTGGTAGCAATTTGAAAGATTATATGTGTGGATGATAATGAGCTTTAGTCCAAAAGAGGATTTAAACATGGAGAAGGCTGGCCAGTGTCTAATTTAAGAAAATCTGCCTCTCAGGTTTGAGAAAGTAAGCTTGGGCAGAAAGAAGGGCAATAATAAAGAAGCAGAGCTAAGATTTGTTTCGTATTTTGGTCAGTTTGGACAAAAGTCAGAAGGATCTTAAAAAGCATTCAATTTCCCTTTAGCTGCTTTGGTCTAACAATGCTTCAGGGGAAAATGGAGCTTTTATTTTGTTTGTTGTTCTTTCTTTTTTTCTCTTTTTTTAAATTACTTTGCAAAATGTCTTGGAGGCTGGGATTGGACCTTACCCAAAAATATCCCACACTTAACCAGGAGCTGCTTGGCATCTCTAATCTCCTCCCGCACACCTCTGCTTTCTGCATGAGCCTGCAGTCGATGCTTCTCCTTGTAACCCCAGCACAGTTTTCCTGTTTTGATGCCGTCTCCCGTCTTCCTCACAACCGATGTGACACTTTTCTCCTTTCAGTTGCTTTCAAAATTCAGCACGGTCCTTCATCTCGGTAGTGCTGCCATCTTCTCTGATCTCCCCGCTGTTTCTTTCCATCACCTCACTTGTCTCTATGATTCACCCATCATCTCTCTTCACCCTCCTGTGAATAGAGGGGGAGGGTTATCACCTCCTTTGATTGACTTCCTCTAATCCTGTAATCATTATGAGATCTGGCTCCCACCAAAGGGATGTTTTACCAAAAGTCTGATCTGTAAGACTTCTTTTCTGCAGTAGCATCTGTGATTTTTGTCTCTCCTGTATAGATCTTGCTTTAAAACAGTGGAATTTGGATGTTAAAGCACAGAGAAAATTCCATGTTTGTTAAATTACACACCTGCAGGATCTGTTGGAGTGAGATGAGATTGGGCTGAATGATAGCTCTCCTCCCAGAATAATAGGGGACCTGTATGTGTATAGCACTCTTGCCTTGGAGACCCTAAAATACCGAAAGATGTTTCACTTTTTATCAGCTTGACTTTTGCAGTTGAGTAACCGTTTTCCAAAGGATTAAGATTATTTATTCTGGGTTTGAATATTAATTTCACTAAGATACAATAAGATAAATGTTTATTTTTTAACACCAAGAGTAACTTTCTGAGCCATCTGTCTATACCAGAAGTCGTTGTATATCCAAGGACTTCTCTCTTTACTCTGCGTTCATTTCTTTTGATTGATAGCTATAGAAATAGGGCTTTTAGTTTGTTTTTTTCAGGATGTTCTCTCTTCCTCCCACTGTCTGCTCCACACAGCTACATGTTTGAAAGGTTTCTTACCCAGAGCTGGAAAGATTGTGTCAAGGTAATAAAATGGAAAAGAATACCAAATACATCCATTTGAAGATGCTTCATTCACAATTTATTTCATGATATATAAGCATTTTTACCTCACGATAACAAATTCTAGTTTATTGACGGTATTGTCATTTAAGCATAAAATCAAAATAGGGTAAACAAGACATCACGTTTACATTTACTTGGCATGGGATATCTATGGTTCAAGAAGCTTTCCAGAAGTCGTCTGAGATGGAATAAATGTTTTTTGAAAACATGCAAATCTTTTGGTGCCTCAGAATTAAACCTCATCTGGGAGAGATTATAGATCCCGCAACTTCCCACCTAAAATATGTGAATTATTATTGAGTCTTTGAAAAGCAATGCTGTTTGGAAATGTATTTTAGCCTATATTCTATTTGGAAATACTTTTTTTGTCACCATGTTAATTTTTTTTGCCTGCTCCTGCATTGCACATTCATGGATATTTGAAATCAAAACAACAACTTGCTGGATCGACATGGGAGTCACATTTGATCCCATTCAGTGAATTTCTTGTTAGCAGTGGATTGTGTAATTAAACAGTCAAAGGCTTCATGCTCTGGATGGGAAGTTTGCTGTCTGCTTGTCCTCAGGTCCACCGTTGTAGAAGAAACTTTTCCTGGATTGTGATTTTTTTTTTTTTTTTTTAATTAGACCTACCCTACACAATGAAGCTCTGCTCGCTTGAGAGGTGAAGTTTTGTGCACGCAGGAAGTCTTTCAGCAGCGTCACATTTGATGAGCCTGTCAAGGTCCTTGGATGCAGCCCGGCTCTCAGCGTGTGGCTTTTTTTCAATGCGTCTTCATTGCGAAGTTTGAACACAATCTCTCTGTGTTGATTCCTTGTTCAGTCTCCCCCCACTGCCAAGTGACAGCTACGAATAAAGAAACACTACTCTCTTGTTCTCTTTGTACGTTTCCTTTAGTTTCTGTTTCCTTTTATACATCCTTTCCTTTTTTAACCGCACCAAGATAGGTCAGAGCCCAATCAACCTATTTCTGCAAGAAGCAGAAACAAACTGAATCTTTACCGCTCTCATGGGAATCCTGCCAACTTTGGAGCTTTTCTGCTCTCCCTCTTTTTCGTAGCATAGCAGGAAGGATGTATGCTAGCTCGCCAAGGAGCAATGCCTTTGTTGGTTGGAGGAGAGTGACGCACTGCAGGCGTTTTGGAAACAAACCAGCTTGACTCTATTCTTCAGGCTTTGGCTGCTTTTCTCACCACTGTTTTTTACTCCCAAGATACAAGCAGGTTCTATTCAAACCCTACCGCTTAGGATTTTGATTATAATTAGCAGGGAATTACCCGCTTTTCTTCCCACAGAAAAGTTTGTCATTACATCCAAAGCAGTGCACCTATTGTTTGTGCTACTTAAATTAAGACCCCCTGAGCTATTTCTCTTTTTAAAATCTCTACCTTTTGCTAGCTTTACAATATGGTCCCACATATTTATCTGTGATGTATTACTTGTGTTTGATGTGAAACATGCTATTAAATATATGACCTCCTGTTGATGATCCTTTAGGGCCAAAAAAATGATAAAATATTGCATTTGATTTCCCTGAGGCGCCATGATTAATAAATTTTCCACATTAATTAAATCTGTCATCTCAAAGGCCTCTCTCTGAGATGAGCCTCTCCCTCATCACTTTATTGGCCAGTCACAGCTCAGCCTTGTTCTGAACGGTCTCCCCCACAGCTGCTGTGCATTTCTGACAGAAACATAAGAGGTGCTTCAGCAGGAGTGTGTGTTTTGTGCAGAGAGTATGACGGAAGGAGGAGGGGGGGAGAGCAGCGGGCATCATCATTTGTAATTTACAAGAAGGGTTTTTCCATTTATTTCTTTTTATTTGACATATAGCGGCAGCTCTGCAAATGTGAAAACTTCTCAGCTGTGGCTCAAACAACTATGAAATGCTTTTACAGCCCCAGTGGCCTTCTAAAACGATTAGATTCTATTAGCGTGTGAAGCGTAAATAAAAGAAAACATGGTAGATTTTAGTCCTTGGGAAGCAAACAATTTGTTCCTAATCCATGAACAGAAAACAGGAGTCAAAAACAGCATAGAGGTGCAGAACAAATGCTTTTGACTGTAGACGAGCCTGGCAGGCTTGGACAGTATAATGACAAAACCAGCTTGTTAGATATAACTAAACAAGATTGGATCATTGATAAGTCCAAATATTTCAGTCAAGACTCAAATAAATTGTTGACTTGGAGCAATACCAATTCGATAGCTATTGAAGGACTAGATTTAAATGTCTAATGTGTTTTCTACCAGTAACCAGAAAGCAGCTAATTTCACATTTCACATTCCTAATTCCTTTCAAATCGAACGTGTCTCCAAAATAAAAGTAAAAATCCTCCTCTTGAACAGATTTGTCAATTCAAGAGGTTACTTCTGTATTCAGTCTAAGATGCATGCGTTTATTTTACATAATTTGAAATGTAAACCACAAAATAAATTCAGCATAGAAAAAGCAATGTTGAGGCAGTCAATTAAGTTGGCTTCTTGAAGTGTTGCCCTCTGAGCCTGTGTAATGAGGGCCGTAGCTTTACCCTGAAATCTGCCAGCTGCCGCTGGTGCTTTTATTCACCTAGATCCTAATGAGTGGTGGAGATGCTTCTGTCCTCCATCAAAAAATCAAAAGATGGTGTAGACACAGATCAAATATTCTAATAAATACTTAACACCCCTTCCATAAGAGGTTTTTTCTGAAAGACCGCTAACTGGAAATGACTACATGAGTATAGACTCAGTAAAAGATGATTACATGAATCCTGGTTTTCTTTGGATTAATCAAGAGGTGTACAACAGAGAGGGAAGTCCTTGACGAAGCATAACAGTTTGTGCTTTGTGAATTTCGATTTTTGACGAGTCATCTGCTCTAGTTCCATTTCTGGTACGTTTAAAATCAAACTACTCCAATCCAATTCCAACACTTTTCATTTGCTTCACATTGAAATTCAAATGTGGCCTGATAATGATGTTTAATCTGTATGCCACTCTCAGTGGCTTTAAGAGAGTGTGATATAAGAAAGAAAAGGGCCTTATTTTGCTGTTCGCAAAGCTCTCGGAGGCTTTCTGTTGCTTTTTTGTAAACCGAGTGCTTGGTCTCAAAGAAACACAAGGACAGCTCTGGATTATGGTTCTGTATGCGTCTTTCATTGCTTTTAATATGCAAATAAAAGATTAGCTTTGAAAAGAAACTATTTGGCACAGGAACCGTTTCTACCCGGAGGTAAGTCTGATCTGTTCACCTTTTTATTTTTTTTTTCTTCTTTCTCCCCCTTTCCGTCTCAAGATTAGACTTAACCACTGCACTAGGACACGCCATGCTAAAAGCTGTGAAGGACACTGGGGTACCACAGTCGCAGTACAAAGAGCCACAGCCTCTACGTGCAGGGAAAACCGAACATTTCCATGATGTGACTCGCTGTAACTTATTTCAGTCAAAGGCATGTGTCAGTATTTCATGTAAGCCACAAAATTGAAATGACGACTCCTTCTGCACGGCTCAGTTACATCTAACAAATTGAGAAAACAACATCTTTGCATTTCATATCGGAAGCAAAATGGACCTGGGTAAATGACTCTGGTATTACACTGTCACAGAACCATTGCAAATGTGCAGGGGAAGCAATTCCAGCATTTCTTTTACAATTTAGTGCATAGAGGCAGAAGGGTTTGGAAATGTTTCATATTATGGAACTCTGATCCAAGCATTACAGATGTACAATGCACATGCAATCTCAACATCTATATTTGAGTGATAAATTTGTCCTGATTTTTGCGTCTGCTGGTATACATCAGAAAAGTTAACCTTTGACAAACTGATTATAAAACATCCAGCTCTTGGCCGGTTTAATTTATTCTAAGGAGAGAAATGAGAGAAAGGACTGCTGCAGTGGGTGTTTAAAAAAAAAAACAAATAAGCAATACACATTTAATTTAACTAATACAGTGCTTTAGCATACATGTGTCTTGAACCCCATTTGCACTGGGCACATCAAACATGTGGAAGAAATTGCTTTGGGTAATTGGGACCAAAATCGAACCTTTTGGGCTGCAACCCACCGGTGAAACAGATTTGTCGCTGTGTTTGCAGCACATTTTGCTTTCACTTCACATGTCTGCCCTACTATGTGTTTTTATCACATGCAATTCTGATAAAATACAGCAATATTTAGCAGATTCAACAAGATTCAAAATGAGTTCTTTAGCAAGGCACTGTAGGTGTATAAAGTATCGTATTTATCTGAAGTGCAACCCGATGGATGGAAAGTTTACATTTTATGATTTTTTTTTTAATTCATTGAACTGTCAAGATACTGTTAAGAAAATAAATGTAGAATATGCTAGTTTTAAAACTTAACATGTCTTGATTGAAATAGCCTAATTATAGTTTTCAGATTAATAACTTATTCTGCCCTATTGACCTTTATTTTACCTGTAGTTACAGCAGATTGTTTGCCAAGATCTTTTTGAACTGCCCTTTGTCAGTGTGGGACACAATCAGGAGACGTTCCAGTTTTCACAGTGATCTGTGAAAAGCCGTAAAACAGCAGGAGTTCAGGCCAGTAGAGGAGAAGCTCTGCTTCCACTTTGTTTAGACAAAGGGGACAAATGGCCTTCGATATTGGAAGCAAATTGCAGGGAGTTTCTAACTTTAAAGAGGGTCAGAGACAGCCCCTGGTTGATGAGCAAAGATACGCCTTATTTGAATAAATTAAAAGACAAGAATACGTCTTTACTATAAAACTTTCTACACAGGAGTAACAAATTAGATTTGCTCTTGCAATTCTCCAAAGACGTCTTTGCACATCTTTGCTTTTCTTTCTTTCTATCCTTCTTCTTCTTTTCCATTTGTCTCAGGTAAATGAATGTATGTTTCTGTTCTTCTGCAGTTTCTGATGTAATTTCATACATTGTCTTCTATTGGATTAAACTCTGAAATTCTGTGACGTCTACTGTTATTGCTGTTTTCTATGTGGTTTCACTTCGGGCCGCCGGGAGAACCTGGGAACCGTGGGAGGAAGATAGAGCCAGAGATTTTCCAAAATTTATTATAACCTAAAATCTTCTTCAACAATTCACATCCCAATGCTGTTTGTGGTATCGGACATGGAGATTTACAGTTGTGAACTGCAGATTTGCATGCATGTGCAGAGTGTGTAGAATTGATCTGAGTACATTATTCAGGGGGTCAGCTACCCTCTGGGCATTCATGGAATCACAGGCGGGCTCATGAGGGTTAAGGATTATTGAGTGTGGGATAAGGAAAACGGAAAAATATGCAGAATGGAGGATCACCAAATAATTGGATTAAACAAATAAGAGTGCATTGAATGTATAATCAGAAAATGAGGCCTTTCTAGACTTTCTCTGCCTTGGATAAAGTAAGTGTTTTAAAGTTTTAAAGTGTTTTTGAACATGTTTATTGCTCCTAATGTTCTTATTAACTTGGTCAATACTTGTAGACTTGCCAAACAGTTTCTTATTTACACATCCACTCCTGATGGCTTAAGTTTCAAAAGGCCGCCTCGCCTTTGAGTCGCTCTCCAAACGTTTTCAGCCTCGGTGTTACCAAGCTGGGAAAATGCCTCTGTCTTATATGCTCCCTGACCTCTTTCAAGCCAACAGAATGCAGTCAGTTTGTGCCTGGGCACCCCTAATTGGGTTGACAGCACAAAGTCTAGCTCTTGCACACATGTATGACATCCAGCTCTCTGAAAGAGCATCCAGGCTCGGCGGTTCTTTGGCTGTCGAAGGTATTAGCACTTGAATGAATGTTTAAACAGGTCTGCCATGGTCGTCTTGATGCCGTTGGCTTCACCAAACAGCGTTCAAGTGTTTGGATATGCATTGTGCTACAAGCCCTTACAAACACAACCCAGCAGCTAATAAGTTGTGGCTGGTGATTAATGGATTACAATGGTCAAAGTAGGAATGTGTTATGGTTTTAATGAAGCAGAATGAAATGGGTGCTGCTGGGTTGCTGTGCAGGACCAGGCAGCTTAAACAAGGTTCTGTAGGTGGAGTGGTGGAAGGAAAGGTAAGAGAGGCAAAGTGGGAGTACGTGAGGCAGGCTTCATGAATTCATTTTTCCTTCCCCCTTGTGTCAGGGGGACCTCATCTGAACCCATTACAGTGGTAACAAGGTGACAGCAACTGGTCTTGCCTCAGGTTTCGGCCTTTGGAGCTGTCTGGCTGCCCGTCTATGTTAATTAAGGAGGCGAATGAAAGCGAGTGGGACGGGCACACTGTTAGACAAAAACGTTTAACTGGAACGTCTGAATAATGACAAGAGTTCCCCAAGTTTGCTGCTGGCAGCAGGAGTTTAATAGATAATGTTTCATGCTGGGTGCCTGATTCATAAATATAAAACTTACACACAGCGCCACAGGCACACAGATCCCCACGCGTTATTTGGACCTTGTTAGACTTGTTTCCTCATTGTTTGAAGTTCGAGGCTGACGACTCTTCTTGATTTTCAAGTCAACCTGAACTTAGCCTCTGGAGCTTCACAAGCACTTTACAGGCCGAGTGAATAAACCTTCTCCTCTGTGGCGTCCTCTTTCTGTGAGGGAAACAGTATTGGCGAAGTTCACTGGGAGAGCATTTTTAGTGCAAAGTAAGTGGGCGATCAGGAGATGTCATCAATTCCAATGCATGCCAGTTGCCACGGAAACAGAAGTAGAGAGGAGGCTTTTCTCAAGGATGCTGTTAAACATTTAGAATGTGCAGGCTCAGAAGAAAAAAAAAACTGAACAGCTATGAGCCTCCATATTGATTTTTTTCTTCTTTCTGTCATGTAACTATGGTTTTAAAAATAAGTCCTATCTTAATTAACAATTGATGCTGGTAAAGTTTCTGAAACTGATCGATTTCCCAGCTCCCAAACCACCCACTTACCCAAAATATTCCCTTCAACTGCACAGTCAAATCTACTGACAGAGCAACTCTGTTGTCACTATCGAAACCACAAATGCTTATGTAACACACGCACATTCAGAAATGCATCACTTATGACAAACAAGGTAGGGGTCGCTGATATATTTGTGGATTAACACAAACTACAAGATGTTGCTGGATCTCATTCTTCCTCCCAACTTGGCCTTTATCTCCACAACTGTACATTTCTGTGGCGAGGCTCCGCTGAAGAGTACAACAGTTGTGTGGCACTTCTTGATTGAGGATCCCCTCTCCGAGGGGAATCTTCAGTAGACAGGCCTTAAATGGGAAAGGGCTCTCACAGTAACGAGGTGGGCTCAGCAGATAGGAACGCTATGTAATTCCTGTTAATTACTATCCTAGAGGAGATAAGGCCTGGTTGGAGGGGGTAAGAAGAGTGATAAGGAGGATCAGGGATATGCCTGAAGGATTTACTGAGCCTTTGGCAAAAACAGTTGGATTGTCAAGTAAAGGTGTCAGGTTGGAAGTTGCCTTGAGGTTTTTTGTTTTTTTTTGTCTGAGCTGATGGGCTAAGGAGTGGCTAAACTACAAGTTGAGTTTCAGCATACAGATATAAAAAAAACAATCAGACTAACTTTGCTTTCATCGTGCTGTGGTTCAGGTTGAAATACGTGCAGTTATAAATAACGGATTATATCTCAGTTGATATGTTCAAACGTTCAATCAATGATTTATCCTTTTCTGCATTTCAGTGCAAAACTTGGAATTTCTCAGCTCCATCCTGGAAATCTGTTAGAATTTACAATTTCTCATATGGAAAGTGAAAATCTTGGCATAAGTAATTGTATGTTTCCTCAATAGGAGTTCTTGTTTGAACCTCATCCTGGTTGATTGCATAAAACTTTTTACCATGCAAGGCACCTAGAACACATATTGATCTGTTTAATGCCACTTATGAAATACAGGTGCAAATCAGAATGAGCTGTTGGGGCTATTTCTTTACTGCATCTAAAAAAATTATCCACTGATGCCACAGCATTTATTCTTGGCATGACCAGAGGGATTTTCTTTTAAGAGTAGTTCAAAGCAATTCGCCCCCCCAAAAAAAAGAAAAAAGAAAAAAAAAAACCATAAACCCTAGGAGACCCAATTCATTTCTTTGCTATATTCCAAGCCTCCATTAGCATGCTCTGGGGATGGATCTTACAAGTTGTCAGTCACCTCTGCTCTACCGTGAAATCAGACCAAATCCCAGTAGCTGTTTATCTTGTTTCTATACCACAGCTGCGTCATCTTTTCAAACCTCTGACCTGATAACAAATACGGAGGTTGGCTTGTGCATGGAAAAGAACAAGTAATGGGTCACAGTGGTATTGAATAAAAAGAAAGAATACAGTGTAGTTTTTGTCAAGGACTAAACACTTCATGGTAAACGGCTGTGACTCCCCGAGGCTTCAGGAACAGAGATATACAAGCTAATATTGGACAAACAAGGCTAGTTGTCTAAATGCATTACTGTAATAAAACCTGGGAGGCGGAAGTAGTTCTGTCTATCTACGTGCTGACCTTGTTAGTATTAAATTCTTGGATTGCTCTCTAGGGGTCTGTATGCTGGCAGAGGCACCGGTGGTTCGAGCGTAAACTGCACATTTCTTACTTTTTTTTTTTTGCTTTAATCCCCGTCTTTGGATCTTGCTTATTAACAGCTTGGGTGAGGAATTGTATCTTCTTCACTCAACGGCTCATCATTAGTAGCTGAAGCATGTTTTGCAACTTGTTACACACAGAACACAAAGATCTTAATTACCTTTCAGGCACCAGTAGGGGCTGGTTATACCCACTACATCTCATTAGGCAGTTACTACTGGAAAGAATCAGTCATTTATGAAGTGTCTGTAAAGAATATACGACACCCATTTATCAGGTTGATAAACGACGCTGCTGACTATATATGCAAGTGTGTACCAGTGAATCAGCTTATGTATATATTCTGCCTCTTGAAGATGAGTGTTTTATAATTTTAGGTTCTTATGAGAAGAAAGTTGTTATCATTGCTTGCAGCATCTGCTTTTCCTGCAAAAATATGATGCAAAATTGCTTTAGGACAGAGTATATAGTAAGGCTCTGCTAAAATACATGTAGATGTGTAATTTTCACTTTGATTGTCTGTAATGGAGTTTAATTTTATTGTGTATTGAAATCAAATTAGACAAATTAGAACAATGTGCTTAATGAGCCCTCCAATGTTTAAGATATTAGAAACGTAAGATCATTTAACACTAAGTAATTGAATGATTTGTGTGATAATAACGAGCATTTGTCATTGTGTGTGTGAAGCTGAAGGACACAGATTTTGAAATTGATCAAACACAATGCACATCGTAGATTCTAAAGCAACACTGTTGAGTTTTGCAATAGAGGTGCAATTCTTGAATGGAATCAGTCTGACACCTCATTCTCCCAACTTTTAGTCATGTAGGATAAACTATGGTGCATATTAAAGTATGAAAACAGTGTTTAGTTGTCTCTGGCTTAGGTTATTCCATGGTAGCTGCAGGAGAAACATTTGATCTTATATGCAGTCAAACAAGATAAGAGAAACAAGGGTAAAACTTAGGAGCTTGTAGTAGGAGCAGAAAGAAGTGTGTTAACATGTGGATTTGAATAAGATAAGCTAATTTCATGACTCAAGAACAAATGTAACCAGTGTTCGGAAAAGCAATGAAATTGTGTTTTTTTTTTTTTTTTCTGCTGGAGTGTCTCGGTCTCTCACTTTCTGTTTGGGGAAATTTGGCTTATTGTTCCTTAGGACATTCTTTTGAGTTTTTCACATCAGTAGGCATTTGCTTAGTGCTTCAAATCCTAGAGGTCCCAGAAACAATATTTCAGTTAGGTTACAATCTAGACTTTGACTGAACCATTGCAAATCATTTGAGTCTTTTGTTATGAATATGTAATTTAATCTAAAGTTATTTTTTAGACAAATAGCCAAGCATCTGTGGCTTCAAAACAAGCCCAAATCACTCACACTCCACCACTCTTCTCAATCTTTTTATCTTTTTTTTTTTTTCAATTTCTTTTAGATATCAAATGAAAGCACCGTGGTGAACTTTTTCTTTTCCATGACTCGATTGACTGCTAGAATTGTTTCCCTTATGACTTAGTAAAAAAGGAAGGGCGTCATCCTGGAGAAAAAAAGCACATTGAGAGAGGACAGTTCTGGGATTAGGTTTCTGATAAAGCCATTCAGGCTCCACATGACCCAGTTTCTGCTGGACTACTGGTAAATGATCCAAACAAAAACTGACATGTAGTGTTTAAGAGTCTGAAGTGTGCAGGATAAACACTACAACACAAAAATTGAATTTTTGTGGTGTAGCATCATGCATATCTGTGCATTCATCCTTTGTGGCAGGAGCATTCATGCAAGAAACCCAACTGGGGCAACACTGAAGAAAAATATTACAGATGCTGATACTTGGCAACATCATTTTTTATCAATAATGACTAGAATATCTACCTGTATGCTGTTATGTTTTACTCTCAAGGTTGTCAAACCTCAGCTATACCACTTGAATATATGTTTTAAAGCAAATGATTTAAGAAAAAAAGATTTAAATGTAGAACGCTGCATTTTATATGTGCACTTGTTGGCACAAATTGAACATTTTCCAAATTTTATGGAGCAACTAGAATGTATATATTTGACTTTTACCTCAGTTTCAGTGTTCATTTCCCAGTCAGTACATGTGGAATGGCGAAAAACTAGCTTCTATTGTGAGGACATTTTACAGTGCTGAGTGCTGCTGACCAATTGGGATTCAGAAGCACTGTTTGCTTGTTGCACCAGCCCAGCATAAAAATGTCTGTTGATGTGTTGGCATTTAAACAAGGGCAATGTGGCCGAGCCTCTCTGACCTATCTGAAAACATTGAGAGGTTGCAGAAGATTGGATGCAAGACTAAAATAGAGAACAGAAATGATTCGTGACAGAAACCAATGATTTAAAAGTCAAAAGTACTCCATTTTGGAGGATTTTAGTCTTTCCTGCTCTCTCAAAATATTCACACTGATGCATCTGGAGCTGAAAACATCAGCGTTTGTCTGAATTTAGCAAAGAAAATAAACCAGAGTGCGAACATGCTTTCCAGAATAGTTTCCTTTTCCTTCCTGGACTGTTCAAACTCTCTTCTAACGGGCAGCTCTGATGACCTGCACCCGGAGGTCTTTTCCTATGCAAATGAACGCATTTTGTTTGTGCTCTGCAAATACAGGGCAATAAAATAATGCAGGGAAAGACAGGAGAGAAGCAGTGTTCACTCTACGGCTCCCTTGCCCCAGAGTGCTCGGTGAATTATTTATGAAAGTGCTGACAGAAGAGGAGCAGGTTAAACAAGGCGCGTTTCTCTGGGGGGCAACACCAACCAACACTCAGGTGGAGCTTGGTTTGTCTTGCGGCCCCTGGATTTTAATGATGGTCCACCGGTCTCGTTATGCGAATATACAGTGTAGCTTTTTTCCCTGCGTCAGCTGAAAAGAGAGGTTGAGTGCAAATCTGTAAACTCTGCTGTTGTCTAATTTACAAATATTACTCCAAAATGATAGTTTCACCCTATTTTTTCCTGTGTTACATTTTGCTTTCCTCTACCTTCGATCTTATTTTCATGCACTGTTACTCAGAATGTCTACATCTCAATTGCTTTTATCCCGTCTGTGCGCCTACGCCTCACTTCTATCGTATACGTCTGTCGTTTCCCTAAGCACACTTCTAATACTTTCACAGATGACTGACAGAGCATAAAACGTAATGTAAATCATTCTTCTGAAGCAAGGTTGGCTAATTGGAAGCCTTGTTAATTCTGTTTTCATAATGAAAAAGCAGAAAAAGTCAGATGATTTTAACCTAAGTTTGCATGCAAACGAAACATCTGATAATGGATAAACTCGAGTTTCAAATAATTGCTTTTCTCCTCGTCCTCTTTTAGAAAAGGATCATTACAAGCAGTGAAACGATGTTTGTCGTTTATGCGTTTCTGTTGTACATTTAGCTGCAATTTACACAAAATGTGTGAAAAAAAGCTACATAAATTAATATATAACAAATCTATGTAATTAAGCACCTCACTCTTCATGAGATTGGCATATCATAGAAGTTTCCTGTGACAGGTTTGCAGTGGTTGGAGAGATTAGCCTGCGAACCCTGAGGAGCCACCTACAGGGTTGTATCAGCAAGTTGTGGATATGGCTGCTGCTGATAAAACATGAAACACATCAATAAAACTTTCATCCCTCTCAAATAGCTGTTTTCTCTGTTCCCAATATGAGCTGTTCACAAAAGGAGAACAGAATGAGCATCAATGTGAGATGAAGGGTAGAAATCCACTGAATTAATAATGGCTTATGTCGCAGTTTGGTGCTTTGGATGTATTTTAATACAAACAATATATGTGCATTAGTTCATATTATTGGTAAAATGATGGTTTCATCCATTTTCCTTACTTCATCCCTACCGATTATGAGATGAAGTTGATTTGATATGCAACTTTAAAAATGTAATGAAACAATGTTTTGTTTTTCATAATATATCTAATGTATTAGTTTGTTCCCTGATTGGCCTTCAGAACTCAATTCATTTTTTTCTAAGCTGTCCAGAGAAGATGTTGGAAACTCTGGTCATATTTTTTTAAAAATTTTTTATTTTTATTTTTCACAGCTCTAGCAAATTGTTCAAATCTTGTCCATTATTATTTCTTTTCTTAAATTGACCTACTAGATACAATACATCAATTCTATCTCTGAGCATGTCCTGCTGCTCTCCTCTCCTGACCCCCATGATGAAATGCTCCTCGGGGCAACAGCATAATCTGGCAGCACCTTCGCTTATAGGCCTTCTCGCTGTCAGTCTCACCTCTCCGGAGGATGGGCACGTCAGGTGTTTGCAATGAAAATCTCAGCTACCTCCATCTCCCCCTGGGCTCACTTGTCAGTAGGAGCAGCACCTCCGATGTATGACCTCAAGGGAGCAGCCAAAGAAAAAAGGCAGAAGATGTGTTAGTAGCACGCAATGATGTTTTATTTGCTGCGTTATTTAATTTTTGTCAGATAAAACATTGCGACACATCCCCTGTATGTGTCACAGTCACATGCAAATGCATTGAACTATAGGAGGAGACTGATGAGTGAAACATTTGGCACCGATATCGACTATAGTAGTTATTTAGCTCATCGTGTACAGTAAGTTGGCTGGCTAATTGAGTTAGCTTGAATCTTTAGTGAGTCAGGCTAACTATCTTGGATGTTGCTTTGATCCCAAGTGTTTTATCTGCCGTTTGAAGTGTCTGCCAGCCATTGTGGCTCATGACTGTTTGAAATTAGTTAGCTTCTTATGTCTCCTTACACATGTCCCGCTGAGTTTGCATGCAGTGTGTTTTTGAGCTGCAAGTAATTCAGCTTTTCTGTCTTTGCAGATTACTTTGAAAAGTGTTTCAAAGTATAAAAGGGGGAAAAAAATGCTTTTTTAAAAAAAAATTCCTAATTACCAGCATCACAATTTGAAAGCTGATGAAAGGCAGCATAGATGGGTATATTTTGAGTGCGTTGGAATTATCGTCTTTTTTTGGTTTCTGTTCTTGTTATATTTATTTCCAGAGATTTGATAAAACATTCACAGCCCTTCAATTTGATTCACATTTCTTAATGTATGAACCAACTCAAATTGAATTTTACATTTGTGCTGCTCAAGGACGTTGCAGGATCTTGGAGTAGGTCTGTTTGGCTGTTTTTGTCCATTGTTTTGTTGTGTTCTAATATTTGTGGATTGATTTTCTATTTTGTCTGTTTTTATTTTTGTTTTCTCAGCAACAAGAAATTGACATGACTCTAGGATGCTGTTGGAACCATGTAAAACTAGTTCAAAATTGCCAATACACACTTGTCATATCTTTTTGCATAAAATGTGAAAACTATGATGGATTATTTTACTTCAGAAATATGCACCACCCTTCCTAAGAGGGGATGAATACAAAAAAAATAATAGTTTTATGTTTTAAAAGAAAATGATCATTTTCCTTTTACTTAATAATTGTGTGGCACTTATTGTTGTATTATTAGAAAAACAAAACAGAAAACCATTTGTGGTATGATATAATCTAAAACATTTAAGGACTACAACTACACTTGTAACTTTAAACTCAGTTTGTTTGAAAGTCAGATATACTCGGGCTCTTATATTCCACTGAATGAGCTGTTTGCTCTTTATCCACAGTAAACAGATTATTAAATCCACACTGAACACACCGTGCTGCATTTTCTTATCTATCTGGTTTGGCCTGAGCACTCGTCCAGCCCAGCGTACTTGGTAACAAAGTGGTGGCCCTCACTTTCCCACTACACTCCACAGCCGGAAATTAAAGTCCCGATGTCGGTACGAACCTCTTCATTCACTATTACAGCACACATTCTGAGCTGATAAAGAATTGTTCTGCTGCATCACATTTCCAGCACTGTCGCCAAATCTCGCTCTCTGCGGTGCATTTTCACACTCTGTATCCATTATTTCTGCACTATTCCTCTGCAATCAGATATGGCACGTCCCAACTGAAAATCCCCCCCAACTTTAACCTTGTGAAAAAGCTTCCAGATTGAACTATCTCAGCAGTTCCCAGCTCCTCTAGGCTGACAGAATGTCTTCATAGCAGTTCAGGGCTCCGTTGTGCCCATCTGTGCATCATCTGAGTTTGACAGTCAAGCACACAGGCGCCCACTCACATACACATACATGAACGCTCTCCGCTGAGAAGCAGGGGGCCAATTATGGGATACGGTGACAGGGAATGGCTGTAGGGAAGTCACAGTCCCCTCAGGCAGACCACAGTGCACACGGCACTCTTCCAGCATGTCCACCGACGGTAAAAGGAACCCTATGATACCTTGGAATGAAAAAAACAAAGGCACAATGGAAACTTTAGAGCTGCTGGAGAGGATATGTTGCTGTTGTTCCAGGAAAATCAAATCATATTGAACTGCGGCGCTCTGTGTTTACTCACCCACTCACCGACTTTATTGGGATACGAATCAGCTCAGGTTTATCATAATAAGCTCATCTCGTGGGTTAAAATCAAGGTTACTGCATACGCACTATTTGCAACTTTGGTTTCTGCCGGCAGTGGATATTTAGATCAAATCTATTTATTCACAAGCTTTCTTTTCAAAGTTAAGACAAAAATAGAAGAAAGTAAAAGCCAAAGCGACAACTTTAAAATGAAAGTTAGTTCTAAGGATTCCATTAGTCGTCACATTAAAGATAAAAATATATTTTTGAATTTATGGCAACAGACCTATCCTTTCTGAGCATAATACAAACTTAATACTAATTGTCTTGTTACATTCATCACGACTTGGTGTTTTGGATTTTAAAAATGTAGTTGTTCATAAATTTCATGCTTTTTCAAAACAAACCCTTGTTTTATTTACGCTTGAACTCTACATCAGAAAGACAACCTCTCAAACTTTACCACATCTTCAGACATTACACTCATAATCTTTCATCAGTTTTATTGTTTTTTTATGTATTGATAAAATAAATCATACTTGTGAACTTCCCAGAAAATGATTTTTCCCCAAATAAAAATTGAAAAAGTAGTTCGCATTTGTACACATGAATCAAAACTTCTCCAAGTATGTTGAATAAATTTTGATGGAAACCATTCCTTTGTTGCACTGGTGTTAATGTTTCCTGCTGGGTGCCAAAATGTGTTAGAAAAATAGGTTTCACTCAAATTGTAGACTGCATAAAAATGCTTAGAAATTGATAATATTGTATTATTTTAAAAATAGTAACCATTGCTCATTACTTTGCATATATGTTAATATAAATATAACCTTATGAGGAGAGAAACATCATTTCTGCGTGCCCTAAATTATGTAAGGATATCAGTGTGCATGGATGTGACTCACTGCCTGCTCCACTCAAATAATCCCTACAGAGAGAAAGATAATATTTGACATTTTTGTATAAAGGGAAGCCAGTGAATCAGGCAACAAGGAGGGTAATATTTCCTGACAAACTTGACAGCTGACAGCAAAATAAACATGAGAATCAAGAGGGAAAAAAAAAATACTCCAGCTTTCCCCCAAAATCTTTAAAAGACGACTACTCTGCTCTGTCCACATTTCTTACACTGAAAACTTGGAGATGCCTCACAAAGATCTATGTATGAGGACATGGGGTGACACAGCCGTTATAAACCCTCCTGTCGTCATGGCTAATAAGATCTTAGATAGGGGATAGGGAACGAGTCTCTCACTCCCAGCCAGCCAATCATATCTTTTCTTCAGCCCTCATATCCCATCCTATAAATCTGTCCCGGGTCTCCTGACTTGTATGTTTCCTCTCCTCAAGTTTTCCATCAACATCCTTCTTTTCTGTTTTTCCTGCAGCTTAAACATCAAAGATCACTGGAGTTATGTGTTTGCCGTCTGTCGCACACCCCGAGGAACTCTGCCTTGTGTTTGTACAGATCTGTGCTGATTTATGAAAGAGCTTTAAGTCTCCGCTACTGCTCTCTGCTGGCACTTCTTTATTGGTTCTCAAAGGCCACCATGGATTACAGATTCAAATCAATGGGAATGTGTTCTTGTTCTCTCAACTCAATTAAAAAAAAAGGTTTTTGGTTTGAACCTTGTTTGTTTTGTTCTTCAAATGAACCAGTGAGAAGATATGTTTTCTTTTCAAGCAGTTATTTTATTATTCTTTAAAAGACTGACAATTGATGCAACATAAAGCACTAGAAGTTATGAGAAAGACATTATGCAAGCAATAGATGGAGAACCACAAAAACTTTAGTTTTGCTGGAATTACTTCCACCAGTTTTTCAGCTTTTGTTTCCATGAGAACATTGATAAGTTTCCATTTACCAATTTTAAGCATATGATTAAATGCAGTTATGGAATTGCTCTATATAATGTTATTGTTGAACTGAAGTAGTTTATCAGGTAATTGGTAATTTGTTACTGGGATACAAATACTAAGTCTGACCAAAAAAGATTGTGATGAATAAAAAAAAAAAAATTGTGTTCACTTTTCTTGATATTGGCATAAATACCACAAATTGTTACTGAAATGTTAAGTGCATATTGCTCATTCCTATTTGCATGTTATTTTAGAAAGAAAAAAATGGACTTCTCAGTTTTGACTAAAGCACTAAAAATGCATAAAAACATCTTTCTTATGCATGAAGTTCTATGTTATCAGCATGAATGTGTACAGTTATCAGTCAAAAGTTACTTAGTAAGAATTTAGATAGTTGCATCCTAGTGTTTCAAAAATAGACTTCTTAAGCCTTTAGAGTAAAAATAAATCTTTCATCAAATGTTTTCCGTGTATTTTAGCGCTTGGAAGTGTTCCATCTCTAATGCATTAACCTCGTCGGATTAAAGGGGTCAGTTGTCCATTTGTGCTCACTGCGATTGCTTCCGTGAGGCTAAATTTTCATTTCATGAACTGCTGCTTTTCTTAAAGGCCGAGTACAGCTGCAGGTGTCAGATAAAGTGAATAGATATTAGATAAGACCAAGTGGCCACAAACGGTTTCAAATCCCACTTTAGGTGGGTTGTCTCCTCCTTTATCTAGCGCTTTTGAAAGCGTGTATTTGCAGATATTTTTAACTGTGGCTCTTTGGCTTTCTAAGCTCAAACGCCAAGAGATTAGCGTGCGCAGAAAACATTGTATAGTTTTCCTTTAAGCGGCTTTTTCATGGCTCCGCAGACATATTGTAGTGGGCGTCTGTGCAAACACCAGGACGTGGCGGGTCTCAGCTGTCCAAATGACAGTCACACATTTACTTTGCCTTGACAGTCACACACTTAACACGTTCTGAGTTTAAATGATGCATCCATGCACACATACGGTGCATGTGCAGTCACTCTGACGGGCTGATTTAACCACGTTGGACAGATATGCTCACACAAAGCTGCTGAACTGAGGGCTCCAGAGTCCACTTCAGAGTAAACAATCTCTAAACTGCAACTATCGTTTAATGGTCTGCTGTCAAGGTTTGCATGTGGTTCTTGTAGTCCTGCCTCACAGTAAACTGCTATTTCCATTGCAGGTACATTTATTTTGTCATTGTGGATTTATATGGATGAGCCATAGTTGGATTTATCACTCTTGCTAAAATGAGTGTAATAAGGAGTGTAGTGAGTGTAAAATAATAAAAAAAATGTATCCCTACTTTCTGCACATAGACCAAAAAGTGAACATTCTTTTTATAAGGAGAAAAAGTATCAAAACTGTTTAGTCTATTATCTAAGCTTGTGTCCTGCTTATTTAGTTTTCATCAAAGCAGCAAAGCCAGCCTGTTAAATATTTATTTAGAACCCATCAAGTCTCACTTTTTCCTTTCAGGATTATTGTTGAAGCTCCAGTTGGCGTGAGAGCCTTAAGTAACCTTCTTTTCTTTCCCTCCTAGATGTGTGTGCAGCTAAGAAAGTGTTGCATAAACAATCTTTAATTTTTAAGAAGTCTGCCACATCATACACAACAAACCAGAGTTTGTGTTTTCTGGCCTAAAGTTGACATGTTTATTTAATCATACCCATACACGCCCATCTGTTGTCTTGCTCTGGAGAATTTCTGGTCTGGCTCCTTTGCTTGAATTGTTGATTGTTTTTTAAGCTTAGCTTCTCCCAAGATGTCTGTCATTTATATATTTATTTTACACACTGTTTTCTCTTTGTAGTATTGTTTTCATCTCTTCCTCTGATCTGTTGTGGAGCTGAAAATCTTCCACTGTTTTAATTTCTAAGTCTTTTTTTATCCTGTGGAACGGACCAGTCACGTCTCGTCAACCATCCAATGTAACTAATGTCCAGGTTTCGATACACATGCTCTAATTCACTGGCAAATTAGTATATATGCAAACTCAATACAATAGATCGCCTTCCTCAGACTTGAAAGTTTTTGCAGCTGACATTTATTAATCAACTGAATTTGATTATACTGTTTTATAATTGTGACTAATATGGAAGGCATTTATTAAATTGGGAAGATCTGAATTGATTTAGTTTTTATATAATTTAGAAGCTTTTGTCTTACAATGAACCTTCAAATAAATTCTCTTGTGAATCAGCGCTATTTTAATAAAATAAAATGAGTCGGGATGATAACACCTAGAATTATTGATGCTGAGCCTCCCATGGAAAAACCAGTTTAAAATCGGGGTGAATCTGCCAAGGACGTGTTAAACTTAGCTGAACCCAGAGGTTTTGGCTAAAGTATGAAATGATAAACTCGACATAGTGCTGTCTCTTTTATTTGATCATGTAATATAAAAGGCATTTCCCATGTTATATTAATTATACAGATATGATTTTGCAGTGGAATGATTTCAACTAGTATATGATTTATATATGCTCAGCAAATCTCCATAAATGCGTCTGTACATGCCTCATGCTCTCCGTTTTTTACAGTGGTATGCTGTTGCAGCAGCAGTGTAGGAATTAAGGCATAAATAGTGGGTTGTTGCAGTGTTTGTGAGACAGAGATAGTGTGGCTTTGGCTTTGGGGAAAACAACCTGCTGTGTAGATTGGTTCCAGTCTGCTAAAAAAGCAATCTGAACTTTTAGGACAGTTATAGCCTAATGCAAAAGGAAGTGCATTTGTGCTTAAAAGAGTGCCATTTTAAAAATCCCCCTGAGCTTTAGGCACATTCTGCATGTGAGACCTAAAAGAAACTGGGATTTTTTTCTTTTTTTCATTTCAGTCGATATTGATTTTGTTGAGCTGAAAATTATTCTTTTGAGTTCTGCATTAGCAGCGGCCAGTGCTGAAATGTTGTAGCGGTCTTTCCTCCTCCTGCTGAAACTCTGCCAAGCTGTCACTTTGAATGAAGGTGAGCCGTTAATCAACCTGTCGGCCTAAATAAACTTTAGATAATTACAGCCCAGAGTCCCTAATTTTCCTACCCCCTCGCACTTTATTTGCTGTTCTAATGCATTTAATGTCTTGATCTTTGCCATCTATGAAGGAAGAACAGGTGTGTTTTAAATTACATGCTGTTGGTTAATCCTGGCAGATATCTATGTGGCTTTTCGTGTCATGTTGAACAGAACAAAATGTTGGCTAAAAAGTGGTTCAATCTGATACTGCAGTCTTATTATTAAAGCTAGAAGGAAAAGTATTTAACCGCAAAACAATAAAAATGTAAGTGCCCTAATGAATTAGAAAAATATCACGACTAATTCAAACTGTTTTCTTGAAATATTCTTTTTAAAATTTATTGTAGAATCTTTAAACTTTGCACTAGGTAGTCAATTTCAACGCCGGTTTGTGTTTTTGTCCGTCTTTCTCTAACCTTTCTTTCTCTTGGCTGTTTTGTCTAAAAGTTGAGTCACCAACCAGCTCCATTAGCACCATTTAGTCAATTTGATGTTTAAAATCTATTCATAATCACCTGTGAAAGGTAGATAATGAATTAAGTCACCAGGAATGTATTTTAGAGTGGGTTTAGGCCCCTTTACATGGATCATGAAGCAGATGCTTCTGTGTATCAAACCATCTGGTGCATCTGGTTGGGAGAAGGAACCCCCTCTGATAAACCTCATCAAACATCTTGATCTTAATTAGGTGACTGTGTTCTGAAAGCAAGACGTATTAGATCAAGGTAAAGGCAGCAGAGCTTCATTCATTCAAGAATTAAAATAGGATTAACTGTGTTTTACATGAAGAAATCAGGAATGTCGTCTGGCAGCTCTGTTTTTCTATAAATTCACCCAGTTTATAAATTGCTTTCACCCAGGCTGCTGCCAGTCCAAAGCACAAAGTGAGACATATAGCCGGAGTTCCACATTAACTGTGTTTATGACACTCGGAGGGCACAAGTTGCAGAAGGTCAAGACAGTAAGTGGCCTGATGAAAGTGTCACTCTTGGGAAATTTCTTCCACGCGTTGGAGGAGGGTCAAATGTGTCGGCTGGCAAATTCTCCCTGATAGCCTTAACTTGGAGATAATGTGCAGGGAGGAAGGGGGAAGGAGAGTTGATTGCAAATGCAGCGAATCATAAATCTTTTCTTTGATCACAGATAAAGATGTGGGTGGATTTGTTGTCTTTGCCAGCTTGCCTTTGGAAGCGTGTCATGTCGTTTGCCGCACGTCTCCCTCCTCTTGACAACCGCTGCACGGGCGGTCTCATTTCTCTGCATTGTTATCTCCTCCTTTATGAATAAAATGGATAAGGCTGACTTTATAAAGAGTGATGTCACAACAGTCTTTCTTTTGATCTTCCTCTTGTAGAGCTGACCTTTTTACAAACTCTAGATCCTTTTTTTTTTTTGTCTAGAGTCTGGTCGCTCCTTCCGGATGCTGGGTGTGCTTGGCCTTTTTGTTCGCAGGCTTTCCAGTCTAACAAAGGTTGAAGTCAAAGGCTGCTCTTGTGATTAATTTCTCACAAGTGTGGCTGGACAGGAAGCAAGCGGTCACCAGGCCCTTAACAGATCCTGCTGTGAAAGTTTCACAGCACGACAAGCTATAATGAGTAGAGAAAGTGACTTGGTTCCTTCCCCTGCTTGAGCAATTTAAGCCATTTCTGGACCGGTTGCTTCAAAAGGTAGTGGTGCTTAAAGTAATTATTTTCCAGCTATGCTTACTTCCAAGAAAACACTTTTTTTGGTATTATTGCATTGCATAAATAGGACTTCAGAGGTGAGAATGTGAAAACTTCAAGCAGAGAAATGTTTTGCCCCAAAGAAAACTGATGGATAGATTCAAGACCCCAAGTGTGGCGTTGGATCTATCCATTGGAGTCTTCCTTAAAACAATGACTAAAGAATGGTATCAAGACATCATCTCTGTGTCATAATCTTTGTAAAACCAGAAAACACAATGAGCGACATGAAGCCATTTCATGTCAACATCTAATGCTTTAGGTCTATTTTTTTTTCCATCAAGAAGAAAAAGACAAGTCTTTGCTAAATGCTCACTCAAAGAGGCATGGTGAAGACAGTAACCATTCTGATCATATTAGGTTTCATTATAGTTTGTCTAATGGGGTATTGAGGGCCAGAAGCTGCAATTAAACCCTAAATAAAATATTATTTTCCAGCCTCACTGAGTGCAGTGGGAGGAATCCAAATTCTTTTAGTAATGCCTCATTTAGGACCCACGGTTTTCCCATTTTGGTACTTGGGGCCCATTTAGGACTACGACACCCATCCTGTAGCTGCTGTCTTCAGCAATAAAAGCTGCAGTGTGTCAGATTTCTGGCTGCATTTAAAAACGGACTCTGGCGTGCATGTTGTGTGTGCTTGGAGCTGCAGAGAGGCGGGGATGTCATCAGCATGCGTAGGGCTGCAGGATTATTAGGCAGAGACACCAGCTTGATTAGATGCATCCATGCAGAGGTGGTGATCAATGCTCAGTTTGATGCTACCTGACCTAAAGAGTTCATCATTCTGGCTGACCTTTTTTTTTTTTTTTCCGCCTGCACCACCTTCACTTCTCCCTTGTTCGTTTTCATCAAGTTTTAATTTTGTTTCATCTGTCCGTGGTAAATGGCTCGACAGATTAGCGAGCCCAGGAGAGAACGCTGTTCAAATGATGAGCTACACAGCACTTGTCCTTGTGCTGCTTGTCCAAGAAAATTTAATTTCATCAAATGTCTCCAATGTCGACGGCTGCAATGAATCATTACAACTTTCTTTCTTTTCTCTCTTTTTTTTTTTTTTTTTTTTGGAAAACTGTGTTAATTTGAATATTTCTCATTAGCTTTTGGAATTTGTATCTGATATTTATCAACCACCCTCTTTCTTCTCTGATAAGCCTGACATTTTGAAGTGCTCAACTCTCCACTAATGTACTCTCTCCCATGTTGCCGTCATTAAACCTGGGCAATAACCGCAATAGAGACACACATGGATGCAAGATGGACAATCAACGCTCCGGTTGAACATTAAATGTCAAGAGCACTCCTTAAAGCTCAGCTCAGCATGTTGCATGATCAAACCTGTGCCAGTGTATTAATTTTCCATTTTCGGAGCAGCTTCTTGTTTTAATGATCATATTTCCTGTTGGGGAGGTAAAGGAGAAGAATATGTTTGGTATCTTGATGCACATTTGTTAAAATGATGTTATAAATGATACCTTTTGAGGATAATATTAAAAGTTTCCGGGTATTTAGGGATGATCCTAAAAAATAAATCAAATATATATATATATANTAATATTAATCATATATCCCGTAGAATAGTGTCAACATGTCAGAATAGCCATGTTCTGATTTGTCCTTTTCCTAGAATTGTCATTTTATTTTATTTATTTATTTTTTGAGGTGTTACTTTTTTGGTAAATTATTACCTCTGGTTGTGGTTGCTGTGTGGCTGCAGGTTTTTTTTCTTACTTTTTATGTTTGAACAGTTGCTATGATGCATAATCATGGCAGCAAGGTTTTACTTTTACAACTGGGAGCAGCTGATTAGCATCTGAAAAGCTCAAATAATACCTGTATTACAACCCGAAACCCCAGAGGAGATGAAAAGGGCAAAGAGAGGAAAGAAATCGAGGCGTTTCACACCGTATTTTCTATCGATCATAATGGACAAAAATCATATCACCAGTTTACCTGCTCTGTCTGTCTGCCTGGCTTTCTAAACATACGGGCAGAAATACATTTAAAGAGGAGTGGCAAGAGCAAATTAGGTGGCTTAACAATGCTTACCAACAACTGATGGTGTCATCCAGGATGTTACTGTGGAATATTGTCTGTGCTGCCCAGATATCGAACTGTCATGACAAACTATCGTACAGCAACAGTCTTTAGCCAGAGGATTTTTCAGATGTTGTTCTTCCTTCCTATTTTGATGAGGGGGGTTATTAAAACAATAACTTTCTCTTTGGGATATGTAAACTATTTTTGAATCTAATTAAATTGAATATTCACTCAATTAGAATGTGTGTTGTCATGGAGACATGGAGGTGGCAGCATCCTGGTTTGGCATTGTTCTTTGTTAGATGGGAGCTGAGATTTTGTAAAGTTACAGTTCTAAATATAAGGATCGACCCAAGACCTTCAGATATCTGCTGGAAAGCTGAAGAGGCGTCAACAAAACAATGACTTCCTTACGGAAAAATTTACATTTTCGTTTTACCTTAGTCAGACTCCAGAACTAAATCAGACAGAGAAAAGTATTTGTTTAAGGTTGTGCAACATGTTTTTGCTCATTTTTCTCTCATCTGTCACTTCTGTGCGCTTTTGTTTGTGCAAGGCTGCAAAACTGGATCACAGAGATAAAAATCATCCTCAGTGAACTGTTGCATGCTTGCCAGTCCTCAAGACCCCAACCTCTCTGGCTAAATAAGCCCACTCCCTATCACTCCACTGTAACAAGCAGCCATCTTCCCACTGTGCTGTTTGCTTCCCCTTCCAAAGCTCTGAGTGGTCCGTTATCCTGCCTTTCACCACCTGCATTCTTCTGTGTGTAGAGGAATCCCCTGCTGCCAGAAAACTGAATAAAACAATGTAGTCAGTGAAACATAGCAGAGCTAATGGATTCACCGGTACCTCTTCCCTACCTTTGCTTATCGTGCGCAAAAGTATTCATTGAGTCTTGATGGCGTCGGCCATGCATGACACTGATTCATTTAAATGGCCCAGAAAGAGAGAGGAATCTTTCACACACCTGCAGAGTTGGCAGAAAACAATTCATGAGAAATTTATTGAATCAGCATTTTCCCCCTCAGTAGTGCAAATGTTGTCTTATCTTTCCTGTCGGGGTTCAGATACTTGTTTTATTTCTCTATATTTTGATACTGAGTTTTAAATTCACTGCAGTAGCCTTCAGTTTCACACATGGATGCCTCTTTAACCTTCGAACACAGCAGGCTGCCTCCTTGGAAGGTGAATCTCTGTTCCCGGACCGAGCCGTTTTGTTCACTAAACGAAACAGAATTTTTATAGCCAAAACTAACTTTGTTCTGCAAATGTTGGGTTCTTTTTACCCAGGCAGTTGCTAAATTTTGCAAAGTTCAACCTTTGCTTAAATTATCATCAATTAACATGAGTGCTGAATTCCTACTCAAACTCCAGTGAACAGGAATAAAAAAATATATATATAATCTGCTAGAAACATGAGTAGTTATAGCAGGGTCTCAAATTGTAAACCCTAATTTCAAAACATTTCCAATGTGGAGCCAAATTTAAGAAATAACTACTAATTCTTTAATTTATCATAAAAATCTGACTGTGTCTACATTTGGAAAAATGTAAATGAATCATCCTCTATTTCAAACAATAATGGCTGCTTATATCCAAACTATAAAAGTTCATTTAAATAAAAAAATCCATATTCTATGAAGAAATAATAATAAAAAAAAACATTTTAGATGACCATTTCCACAAGAGAAACAATCTGAGCTAAATGTAATCCACCCATATCTATCTTAAAAACATCCTAAGCCATTTTTTTGGTAATGTTCATCAACTTTCTGTTTGAGGTTATAATCTTGATGCTAATTCCTGTTTTGACACCAAGATTGAGAGGTTTCTTTATGTCTAAATATCCTAACTATTCTAAATATCTATTCTTGAATGTTATTAAATACCAAACTTTTAATAAATTATGTAACTAAATTTACAATATGTACAGTTCTGCGGGTTTTTGGTGCAGTATTTTAGATATTTTCTTTCCTTTAGCCTTACCATCTACTTTTGTGTTTTTCAACCAACCAATAGTTCTGGGAATTAACAAAACACTAAAACAGTGATAACTAAATTTACACCTACAATTCATATTGATGATCATGGATGAAATAATTATTTTTATTTATTTATTTGAAATTGTATTTCATAAATAGTCACGATTTGTTAAGCTGTGGCACTTTTTGCACTTCATACAATATTTCCCATTGTGTGTAATTCCCTTTATTCATGTTGTTCTTTCCTTTGCTTTTTAAAAGTAATCTTCTGTACTACTTCAGTATAAACACCTATTGTTACTCCGTCACTGCTCGGGATTAAATGTTAGACTGAATATACTGATTGCGTAACCTATAGCTAATAACCTGGGAATAATAAGAGAAGTGACAGAAGCAATATCCTGTTGAAAGTGCTTTATTAATCCTTAGGGTCTTAAATAAACATCATATTGAGTCTGTGTGAAGCTCTGTGTGTGTAACCTAACAACTTGTAGAACTTTTATTAATGATCCTACAGAATGATAATGACTTACGGATGATATAAAGAAATTAAGAAGTAACATATTAATTTCCCTGTGAGTGACGGCTTTAGTTGTGATTAAAACTAAGTTGTGCAGCTCTGGTTAGCCTGTAGGTCAAATTTGAAGTGTAATTTAAATCTGCTGACTGGGACTCAACCAAACACCGTCACTGAACATCCTCAGTTATCCAGGTCATGCCACTCATAGGATTTGGTTTTATGTTGTTTTCTGTTCTTCAAACCCATAAATTTCTAATAATCTGAGCTGAGGACACTGTACTTTCTTCCTGGGTGAGTGAGCTACATGGGTGCTTTCACTCAATCATATATAGCAGCTTCCGTTTTATTGACTTTGTTCGTCTTTTCTAATGAAGAATCAGGCGACGTTTCTAAAAGCAAAACATTTTTTTCGCGCATAAAACCATCTGCTGTATTCAGAGAGATTGGGTTGCTTCTATGCAGTGTGAAGAAATTACTTTTGCCTCCCAAGAGTAAAATATAAATGGTCAAATTATTCAATTTACCTGGCTGTATTGTATTAGGAGACCCAAAATACAGTGAGAGTGCCGAGGTAATTTGATAACTTGCCACTCGTATCAAAAGCTGATATGCTGAATATTTGGTTTTGTGTAGTTAAGCAGCAAAATGTGCTTTACTGGTCTATTTTCAGCCCAGGTAGGATTGTGAGTAAATTGCTTTGATAAAGGCAGTGTGTGGGCTCTTCGGTCCCTGGCTTTGCTTTGATGACACCTAAGATTAAATGGTTGCTGAAATTCAAAGCTCTGCAGCTATATTTTCTACATGCCTGCTGTATATTATTTTGTCAAAGAGCTGTTTATTTTTATCATCTATCAAACTCCCATGATAATTTGGCAGGATCTTATTGTCAGCCTCATTGCAGTGTTAAGAGTAGAGCATTAGACCAGAGCATTTTCGCTAGTTGTAGTGCGAACAGGAGGACTGCAGATTTTCTACTTTCTGTTCTCACCTGCATATATGTCGATGTTCATTCCCATAAAACTCCATCTATAGCATGTGATGTCGTTGCGAGGTCATATCCTGTTTTCTTACATTCCCGACAACCTATTTTTAACAACTCTTTAAATAAACTGATAGTTTGAATACTAGTTTATATGTCTACATCCTCCATGATGTGCTTAAGAAGCCAAGAGTTAGTTTGGTTTCTGATGATCGCTCCCTTGTGCAAACTCCTTGCCTCTTGGGTGCATTAAAACTCACAAGAGTGGAACAAATGGCACAGTTTTCACAATCATTTCAAATTAATGAGTCTCTCCAACAAAGAAATGCAAATTTGCAAACACCAGATTGCTTCCTAAAACAGCACCGAGGGAAGGAAAAAGAGGAGGAAGAAGAAAAAAAATCTTTCAGCCATTTTAGCAGCGGGCTTAACATTCCTTAGTCTGGTATTCCCCAGTCTCACAGAACGCTTCCTCCACATAATGAAAGCCTTATTGGCTTAGGGGGGTCAGAGCAGTAGGTTAGAATGCAGAAAATCTGCTCAGTTTGGAAGGCATGCTCTGCTGCAGTTACACAACGTCCTGTTTGTTTCGCTTTGGTATCATTGCGAAGCTATGTGGCTCATCTCTTTTCCCAAAACAGCATCCAGAAGGTCAAATGTGTCATAGACAAAAACAGCACCGCATGACGCTTTGGTATTAATGCTGTTCTAATTGCTGCTGGTAATCCAGCCAGAAGAATCAGAGCTTTGCAGCAATGCAAGACTAATGAATTGGTAGGTGGTTTTATAGGTTGTATTTGTGTTACTTTATCAAGTAATTAGAGATGTGTGCATGCCGTCCGAGAAAAATATGCATCATTCAATTGAATCACTTTTCTGCAAATATTTTAGAGTGCCTTCTTAAAGTATTTGTATCCACTTTTTTCAGAATTTGTCACATTTAAACCTCAAATTTTAGTTTTTTATCTACATTTTATATGATAGAGTGACACAAAACTGTGCATGTAAGTGACATGGGAGGAAAATGAAGCATTTACATTCAACCCATTGAAACAGTTGCGTTCAGATGTCATCTTATGAGTTGCAATTTACAAATTATTCATTACTTGGAGTCCATCTGTCACATAAAATCTAAATCAAATGGACTTAATTTGAGAAGTATAAAGTTCCCAAACATCGTAGAAATACTAGACAAGCTACTCTTCTCTTGCTTTTTGTTACTGTAAAAAAAAAAATACTTCAACAGAAACTGTACAAATAAAAGACAAGCAGTGACCAAAGACACAGGTGACTTTGATGCTAAAAGTTTTTTAGAGGCCAGCCAGGTAGAGCTCTGCGCTCTCGTTTCCCATTTATTACAGGGAATACTGCTGTGTCAGTGTGCCGCAGCATCTGTGAAAGATGACTCTGTTGTGTGATTGGAGCCTGAGCTGCTGTCGACTTCATGTCGGGCGTCCAGATCTCCATGGGACTTGGCCTGTGCCCCAGAGATGCATGATGGGTGAGACAGAGATGTTGGATGTAAACTGTCACACTGCTCCGCTGGTTGTCTACCACATAATGCTCCACCAGTCAGGGAAGAGGGGGGAAAAAAAGGCGAATTAGGCCCCCCTCCCTTACAAGGTAGGCAGCACATTTCCTCATGTACTGATTAACCTTGAGTCGCTTTGCTCACCCTTAAGTAACGATGAACCCATCTCAGAAGGAAAGCCCCCGACGTGATGCCCAGCGTGCTTTTGTGTAGTTAAAAAGCACGCTTCGGTGACATCATCAGTCTGTGCCTATTTTTTATTTTTTTTTTAGCTTCCTGAAGCAGCCAGATAGGAGTAGCTGCAAATGATACGAGCTTTAAAACAACAGGAAATCGTGTCACTGGCATTTGTCCATTAGCCAAAGAAGCCACCGAGCACAGGATGGATCACTGATGTGGGATTTGTGGCGCCGCGTGACGCTGTGTAATCCGACGCCTGCACTGATCTCCTCACCTGTTCATTAGCAGATGATACTACATCCTCAGCTGCTTCTCTTCACGCTTACTGTTTAATTCCTATAATGCATTATTTTACACTTCACTGACCCTGTGCAATATACTGCCTTGCTAAAGTATTCATACCCCTTGAAGGTTTTGACTAAAAAATCCGGTGCACGTTTTTGTTCACCCCTTCGAGTCGATACGTTGTAGAATCAGATTATGCTGTAACCACAGTTCCAAGAAAGTTAAACATTTGACCTTCTAGTGAATTGGCTTTTGCAGATGGACACTATGTTCCCTTTAAAATTTATATTTTAAGGTGAAAATGGTAAGTATGAGCTTCTTTTTTTTATCAACCATGTTTTTTCCCCCCTATTTATTTAATAATAGAGTGACGTTTTACTCTAAAACAGATTTGGACACATGCACTCATTACATTTTTCTAAAAACAGCAAGATTGTTGAAGAAGGTTGTTGTTTGTTGTTGCTAGGAAGAGACTAAACATATTTTAACAACCAGCAAAATAATATTAAAACAACATTGGATTTTATTAAAAGAGCTGAGAGAAACTTCTGAATTTACAATAATTTATTTTCAACTTTGTAGAATAACCAAATGTGGAAAAAGTTTACTTTCACTGACACTTGTGCGAAGCACGACTCGTGCTCATGTCATTCCATGTGCAAATCCTCTGCAGCTATTAGATGGCAGCTAATGTGAGTGACCAGTGAGTGTTGCTGCGCATCTTAATATTTGCAGTGTTTGGCTGGTGCTGTGTTATAGCGGATTATAAGAGATTTACATGGTACTGTAATAAGCAAGTTCTTCACCTTGGGACTTATTTAAATCTTAATTAATTTCTGATAATTCCTAATTAACACCGCTCCACTGTGTTGGAAATGCAAGGGGAGGAAAAAAAAGACAGACTTTAATAGACACCAAGCAACAAAATAAGTATAAAAGTACTATTGGCTAAACTCAAGGGATTTCATTTATCTGTTTCTGCTTTATTTCACTTAATTCCACATACATTAATTTGGATAAACTGATTTGGCAAGAGTAAATAATATTCTACATTTCTTACTTGGGCCTTCACTGCGTTTCAGATAGTTGAGTAATGACTAACGCCTCTGCATGACATTACGGAAGAGTGTTTTAAACAGCGAGAAAAGAAGAGGGAGAAGAAGATGCTCTGGTCGAATTAATAATTCATGCTCTGCAGATGATCTGTGAATAGCAGTGGTAAACAGGCTTTTATGGGTTTTAAATCAGCTGCATTATGTGCCTGCACCAGGAAAACACAAGAAAGTAAAAGAGAAAATGACCAGTGAGTTGAATGTTGGTGCAAATCCGGCCCAACTTGTGGAGAGAATAGCACGGTTTGTCTGATATTTGTTTGAAATGCCTTTCATATCTGTAGATAAGGGGGGAAAAAATTGTAAGCGGTGCATCATTAGGCAGCCGAATCCTTTCCTGCTTCCACAATAGCTCTGCTTTGATGATTGATGACGCGGAAATACGGTCATGGCATGACAGGCACCAATTTAATGCTAATTGTATTGTTTTTGTCTCATGGGGAAACTTCCATCTGAGGACTGATATGTGGAAGAAATGAGTTTGCACAGAAAAAAATGCAGTAAACTTCATGTAGATGTAACAGAAAATAAATCAGGAATCTCTGCGATCAAAATGGCCACAGAAAGCTGCTTTGTTACTTTATTATCCTAATATTTCTTTCTTCACTTCATGATGCAAGTTATTCTTAATTTGTAGTTACAGCCTCCAACAACCACATTTCTTCTTCTTCTTCTCCTCCTTTTTCTCCTTCTTCTTCTTCTTCTTCTTCTTCTCCTTCTCCTCTCCATAATAAGAACATGCAAAGTGTGAATTTTTTATTATGTTACATAAGAAGCCTCGGCACCCCCAGAGACCCATGTCCTGGTTCTGGTGCGTTCAAAACAAGCACACGAGATTAGGAGGGAGGGGGAAAAAAAGTTAGAGTAGATAGAGAGGACTAGAGAAGAGTAAGGATGAGCGAGGGAGAGGATTGCAAAAGGAAGAAGTCTGAGTGAGAGAAGGGAAAAGAGGAAGCGGAGAGAGGGGATTAAATGAAAGTAAGGGAAAATACATGTGGTAAAGGAGCCTGTGGGGGGAGATCTTCCCATTAACAGGCACACTGCTCAGTGCTCTGATCTTGGAGTTGTGTTGTGATGCCAGACAAGAATACTCTAGGGCGACAACCATTGCCACCAGAGAAATGGCTCCTCTGCGACTGATATGCAAATACAGTTTGCAGCTCCAGCAAGGAGATAGGGAAGGTACGCAGAGGGGAGTGAAAAGAGGAGTGGGACTGAACGAACGGGAGTGAGGTTGGGTATGACACAGGAGCGGATAAACTAGCATCCTAGAGCGCCTTTGTATGAAAAGCTATCTGCCAGGAAGCAGACCATATTGAATGTTAAGTTCTTTGATTGCGCAAGCAGATAAAAAAAAAACATCTTGTTCATGTAAAATCTCTGTATTAAGTTGATTAATTGTGGTTCTATGATTTTAGGAGTGTTCAGATTAAGATTTGCATTAAAATAAACAATAAATCAGTTACTTTTTGAGGAATTTTGTTGAACTGTTTGCTAAATATCATAACTTTTGATTCGCCATTCCTTTTTATGCTTCAATTTGATGCCAGAATAACCTCCCTCAGGGATAATCTGAGTGCATTTCATGCCCGTTCTCATGTGCTTTACAGTGAAACCACAAACACAGCATTTTACCTTGAGGTTGTCTCATACATGGTCTACAATTTCCCTCAATGCTGTTGGTGCAACACATTTCCAATGACCACATCTGTTTTAAAGTAACCAAATATATTCTAATGATGTTCCCTCTTCTTCTATGCTACTGAGGAGGTTTACGTATAAAATCATCTACTGTTACATATAATATAGGTGTCTTTTGGTGGTGTATAATTAGTTCCCCTCATAAATTTCCATAAAGAGAGCTCTATTAATATTAATAACCTTTTGCTACGCTTGAATTAATCAGCAAATGCTTCTTGAACTTAAAGATAGCCTACATTAACATGTGATTTCCAATTACCTGTTTTTGTAAACCTCAAACTCCCAAAGTCGATTTTGACGTGGTTCCTATTTACAATTAAGTAAAAGAGAAATCTGAAGATGTGCTTATTAAAAAAGACAGATTTGGTGCACGTAACATGTTTTTATTGTAATAATGTTTTAATTTGTCATTAGTCTCCATCGGCATCAATCGTCAAAATTTGTATAATTTTCGGATTGCAGTCATGGGGCCAAACTCTGGTTATTTGTGCTACAAATCTATCTCTGTGTACATAAATGGAAATCCATTAATCACAGTTCAAAATCGTCCATTTTGATGTAAAGAGTTAATTATGCAAATAGAACCAAACTGCAAACAGCAAATCACGACAGTCCTGCTCCAGTTCTGATCAGCATTGTTCCTCTTATGTGCAGTCATGCATCATCTACTTCATTAAAGTAGAAGTCTAAACCTTAATGGGACATAATCTGTCTCATCCCTCAGAATCTACCAGTCAGTGTACATTTGGCTTTTTCAATGCATTATTTGTTCCTTAAAAGTCTTTTTAAGCTAATGCTATACATGTGTCCTTCATGTGGTTCAATTGTCTCAGACCTGGAGAAAAAGCAGCTAATTATTATTAAAAGAAAGCATTTTCTTATCCGGTGAACTTCTCTCTGTGTCACACATCCTTTCAACACTTCCTCGCTTGCAAGCTCTTTATTCTTCAGAAAACAAGAGTTTTGTAGGTGTGAATTGAGGCTCTTTAGTTTCAGAGAAAAGGGGTTGTAAAATTACTCATCCACTTTAAAAACCAGATGAAAAGGTCAGTTGTGATTTGTTTCGTAGAGTAGGTATTTAGGTGTTCTGGCTTTAAAACATTTTTTGTGCCCTTTAACATTTTTGTACACCCCGGAACATAAATTGCACTGTATTAGACATTTTCTACAGCACAATCTACCTAGTGTTGGAGGGGGAAAAGCTCTGATTTACTCTTAGTTGTGTTCAATTCTTTAATCAGTTTAATCAATTAGCATGGATCTACACGCTCCTATGCAAAGCACATCAAATATTCTCACCGGTTAGCATTACAAACTGCAAATGGCAGTTTCTGTGTGTGTGTTTTTAAATTATTTAGATCATTTCTTTAACTGTGGGACTCGAAAAGCTGCCAACATTTTCACCTCAGCATGGTCATAACAGATAGGAATTGGAAAACTGCTGCTTTCCTATGGCCTGTTACATGCAATTTCCAATTGCATGTAACAGGCCAAACCAACTGAAAATGGGCCAACAACAATTTATCTAACCTACCTTAAAGCATAAATCGGAAGCAATTTATTTACATTTCTTTTGCACAGTGGTGAGGAAAATAAATGCAGTCTTAAAAACATAAATCAAAACACCAGAAGGCAATCTGTAATTATGGTGAAATGCTCTGAATTGATCTTGAGGGCAATCAGGAGGTCTAAAAGTGTAATATCTTCTGGGGTGTGGAAAATAAAGAAAGAAATATTTGGTTTGTCACTGCCCATTTCGTATGCTGCTCTGCTACTGAGAGAAGAGAAGCAAAGCACAGAGGAGACACTGTCTCTCAGGAATAAAGTTGCGTTTGTGGTGGGGTGGGAGCGTGGAGGGGTGTGGAGTGAAAACCAAAGTCAAGCTATTTGGGAATGTATTGTATCAGTTTAACAGAGGAATGACATCCCTAAGGAAAAGAAGAGCATACTTACGGCAAAACATGGCACAGTTTTCATCGCACTTGAATGCATCCGTTTCTGGATGCGTACAAGAAAGTAAAGAAAATATTACATCTGACGATTTACTGAAACGGTTTACAGTATTGGTGGCCTCCAGTGTCAGAAATGGTTAGTAATAGTACAAAATTTAGGCTCAGTTGTTTAGAGTAATAATGAACAAGCTGCCATGTAAAACTGTTGAGGACCATAAGCTAAAAACATTAGTTATTAATAACAAACTGATGCTGAAACAAGTTGTAGACTCAATTCTAGTTTGGGAAAGGCACTTAACTCCAATATGATCTGTGTATCAGGGTATAAATATGAGCTATTTAAATTGTTGGTTCTGTAGTTACCATGCGCTAGTTAATGTACATTATTGGTATTCAGTTACCAAGCTAACCACTATTAGCATTCCAAGCTAATACGTGTATACTGTATCTTTGCTTTATACTTTTAAACACTGTTTCCAATTTGGTAACAATTTAAGCAGTAATACAGAGTCAATGTATGCTGACATTTTTTGTCTCTTTGTTTTAAAGATATAACATACAAATTAAGGCATAATGCCAATGTCTGTCAGCATAAAAGTCTGAGTGTTTACTGTTGTATTTTCTACCATTTGCATATGCAAATATCCCCTTTTCTTTTAATGCTAAGGTCTAGATTATTTGCAGACATTAGGAAATAATGGTGCTAAAATTGTTTTATTGTGAGCCTTCTACATTCAAATGTGCAAGAAATAATGGGGAGATTTGATACATCGCTGATAGCCTGGTATTAGCGACTTGTTTACTTTATTATTTGCCAGCTAGCATTATAATGATCATTATGTTCGTGCCGCCCGCATGATCCCTACATGATTGCCCTGTTCCAGCTAATGAAGCTTGCTCGGCTTGCCGTGATACCTGTCACCCTGCTGCAGCCCGGCCTCGACTTGATTACCTCTGGTCCAAGTAATTTATTTATTTTCATTAACCGAAACATTAGATGTCTTTTCTTACCGGATGCAGGAATTCCGTTAATGAACATGCCAGTAAAAATGAGGATGAAAGCAGTAGTTAATTATCTCCTGGAACATTCTGCGGGACAGATTAATTCTAATAAAAAAAGAGGAGTCATTACCGCAGGCTTGACTTGTCGATCTGTTGATTTGAGAAGCTGTTTACAGGGTTTATAGGATAAGAAATTAAATTGAAATGTACCCCAGGACCTCATTATATTTATCACACCCTTGTGAAAAAGTTTTTTTTGTTGTTGTTGAGAAAACTAGTACATTGGAAGTCTGAATTAAATGTCAATTTTTAGAGAAAAATAGTACATTGCAAGTTTGAACTAAGTAAAACTATCAACTTCTTTCTTTTTTATTCTTGCTCAAATAACCTGAACAGTTATTAAGGTTTTAAAGTCCTAGACATTCACTGGAAACTGCATCAGGCGTTATACCTGTGGAAAACAGGAAATGAGATGTACTGTTGTGTAAAAAACCTGAGCCAGCAGAGTTTTAGTTAACAGATCTCCTGCGATGGCGGTAGGTTTGCCATGGTTTTCTGTTGTTTTCTGCATGCTGTTAACAAGATGGATGAGCCAAAAACGGGTTTTCTGGCTCCTTTGGCTAATAGGGCCATTTATCTCAGGATCTAATATTCTTGATTGTTTGTAAAATAGTGGATCGGCGATGAAGTGGGAGGGGAGATTGCGTTTGGAAAGCCTCCTGACAGTCTCTAATCTGCATGTTTACTGCCTTCATTAGAAGATCATCAAGTGTAGCATCGATTGTGGAGCAGTCATCACGTTTGGAGTCATATATCCAGATTCAGCAGGAAACTTTGTAATCCAGAAGGAGCCATGAGTTCAAAAAGTCTGAGCAAACTTGTTTCTTTTCTTTGTGTAAATGCAAATTTTGCTTTTTTGTAACTCTTCTAGTTATGACCTTCTTGTGGAGAATCATGTTTGTAAAAGTAATGGTCATTTTAAATATAGTATCCATGTTTAAAATAGTATGCATCAAGAACATAAAAAGACAACATAATGACTGTTAAAATATAATATTTTGATATTGAGATTGATATTTGTTACGTGACTGGATAGTTGCAGTTTTGTGGAAGTATGCAGGGTAAAAAATGGCTACTATCTACATATATAGGATTAATCATCTACAATATTAAATCCTACAATATTATGGTAGAATTGCCTTTGAAATTCCTACAATTTTGCTAAAAGGCTTACAAAGATGCCCTTTTTCATGTTGTCAATACAATAAAGATGTAGCTATTTTACTAAGACAATGCCCAAATTTGTGACTTTGTCAAACAAATTTGCTTGACAAATTAGTTTGACAGTTTAGCAAGCAATGGCTTCTTTTGGATTCCTTTGCAAAGTGCATCATTGCACCGTCAGGCGTCTCTTTCTCCAGATGTTTTCCCTCCTTTCCCCATTTAAAAACCCATGTTGGGCTGCATCGCGTTCTCGTCTGAAGAATGAAGTATGATCTGGGTTGCTAGTCATGAAATTGAAAACTGCCTTTTTATGAGGTGAACTGATTGAGACAGTTTAATGTCTCTGGACTCCAGTCTCCAGGTCTTTAATCTCCCCAGGCACATCAATCATTTGTTCTAGATTTCTCTCAAAGGAAACTGCACCTAATTTCACTGCTTATCCCATCTCCACCTCCACATTTTCCTTCAAAGTTTTCTTCTTTGGTATAGCTTAGAGTAATTTGTTACTTCAATGTTTGAGGTCCAGAAATATGTATAAAGGCAGCCAAGCATGAAGCTGAAAGTTGCCAAAGAGTGATGTTGCATGTAAAACATCAAACTCATGAAGCAATGGCAATAAAAAAAAGAAAAAGAAAAAAAGTCGCCACCTGGGGCAGAGGGGTGATGGCTACATCTCCAGTTTATGCGTTTCTGTAATCCATCACAGTGACAAAAGATTACATGTGACTAAAATTGCAATTTCTGCTACTGTTTTGTACTATAATATTTCTTCTAATATTCTCCATATTAGTTTATAGACCTCTCTATATGGTGAGGTCTACAAACTTATTAATGCACTCATTATTTTGAACATAGCTGCATGTGTCTCACCCTAACATGAAACACATATAGCTAGCATGCTCACAGTGAGTGCTAATTCAATGTGTTGGCCTAAAACCGTCCATTAACAACACGACACGCCTAATGGAGGTGATGAAAAGGACTTGAGGGTGGCCTTAAGCTCCTACGGTTGGTCCTGAAGTAATCCGTCGACACCCGTCCTCGCTTCTTCTCCCTCTACTTTCCTCCCCTCCTTTTTACCATTCCCTCCCACTCTGCTGGAAGCAGAAATACAGGAGGTGAAGAGAGGTAAGAAACCCTGTCTTGTTACATCATCACAGCCTCCCATATTTTGTACGCTCCGGTGAAAAATTCATGTATTCCTCCCGCTTCCCACTTTAGCTGATCACTTAGAGGGAGGGATGTTGTTTCATTAGCGACTGAGCCTGGACTTGGATGGACTCGGGGCGGGAGAGGGGTGGTGAGGATCAAGGCCTTATAGAGCGGATGGATAGGATGATGGGGAAAGGAGAGGCGGATGCTCTCTGTAATCGTTGGCCAGTATGTTTAGTCATGGTCCTGGTAATCTCTGTTGACCTTGGCTGCTGCCTGGCTGACTGGATTTCTGCAGTGCTGCATTAATATGCGCACAGTTAAGAGATGTGCACTCAGCCTGTCTTTGAATCTGTTTGCCGTCTGTCTGTCTCCCCCCCCAAACCCTTCCTCCAACACGCCTAGCCCATCACACTCACACATGCCATCTCAGCCCCCTCTTTCCCCTTTTTCATACATTACTGGCAACCAGCTCCCTCTCATCCATTTAGCTTGCCTCTTCCCATACTCTCTATAAAAGAATCACAGACTTCAAAATTTATGATGGCATCTCAATTAGACTGGTGTCAGAATTTGGCAGGCTGAGGGGGCTTAGGGTTATTTTTATAGCATTCCTGCCTTATTAGATGATGTGCAGCTGAGCAAGATGGCAAAGACAAGAGAAATGGAAGGGCCGAAGCAATGACGGAAAACATGAGCTCCGCACGAACCTTGATATTTAATTTTTCTTTTCTCCTCCTAAAACAACGGCAGTATAGTCCCATAAAATATTTCAGAAAAGATTTCTCATTTTGTGTCTACCTCTGTTAAAAGATGAGTCAGAGGTTAGTGTCAGCTATTAAATTAAGCATCCACAGAGGTACACGTATTATTTGGTCAGAAATTAATTTCATAAATAGATATTTAAGAAAAACAGCTGATATTGTTGCAATATTTTACTAATGACCACTTAGCAGCAGTCGTCTAAGTTTGGTTTTACTGAACTTAATAAAACCGAACTAAGTTCAGTAAAACTGTGAGCCAGTTTTAACGTGATCAGTACATGAGCCACTGCCTTTTATCCAGTGTAGCTGCTGCACCACTGTATTTTAGTTGGAGTTGTTTTTTTCCTGACCTTGTGCCCTTTCTAATGTCATCGGTTGAGTTCAAAGGTGAAGGGTCTAATTGAACTTCTCATGCTTTTTTTCCACACCCACAAAGCTCCAAGAGTCATTGCCAAAAACGGCTTCATTTTTAACAAATTTATCATCCCATAACTGTCTATGCTCTTGCAGAACTGGCATGTTAATGGTGGTGAATAATAACTGTGGTCTGTAAATAGTTTCTGTAAAAATAAACATCTAGTAACCATTTTTTTTCTTACGTTTCTTTTGTTTTATTAGTCTTAGTACTGGGCTGTTGAAGTCAAATCATTATTTGGTTTTATGGTCACAAATTGTTCAAAAGTGGGAACAATGGTACAAAGCATCCCAAGTCAGACCTTGAAAACAATGACCTTTTCAATCAATGCTTTTCAGTGATTAACAAGAGCACTGAAAGAAAAATCAGTTTTTCTGAATAAAAAAACAAAAAACATAAAAAAAATTAAACTTTATCAGTTAGCACTTCTAAACTATTGAGTTATACTTAATTTAATGGTCATCTTTGCTTATTTTGGGGTTTTTGGTAGTGTTTTTTTTTATCTTCAAAAAACTACAGTTTGATCAGCTTTGATGATCTTGCAAACACTAGATTTTATCTCTGCAAAAAAAAAAAAAGTCCATCACTATCCAAAAGTCTGGATGAACTGTTAGTTCTTGAAATATGGTAGTTTCATCACATTCAGATCCGATCTCTCTTGTTTTGACATTTGTTTTTGAAGCAATTTTTAAATACCAACTTTCGCACCTTTTTTTGCTTTGTGTTTTCTTAAAATGCCTCACTTACCTTGCAGCAGCTGGAATGACATCTTTGTTTTCAAATATGAGTCAGTTTAAAGAGCTGAAAGAACAATGGATTAATACAGTGTGCTCATCTACCTCTGTGGATAATTTGTTTCTATTGAATTAGCCATTGTTACCCTGACTGAACCTGCACTTCCTACCAACACAGCCACTGTTTTTTGTTAGCTGTCTTTTGTGAGTCCTTCCTTGGTTTTAGCTATTTATAAATAAAGAAAAAAAGTGAATTCTGCTAAGCCAGTTTTGGGTATTTGAATCAGCGCTGATGAGTCGGTGAGTTAAATTACAGGGATTATTTCCTTCAGTAAGATAAGAATCACCCTTTTGTTTAACCTTTTTAGCACTGTTCCACCACAGCTCTCTGGCTTCTCTTCAGACGGTCATCCATCTAAAGCAGTGAACCCCGGTTTAATTAATTATGTATATGCAAATGTATGCTCCTAGCACCAGGATCTCAATTTCCATTTTCTTGGCCTTTTTCCCTTCTCTGCTTCTTCTTTCCTCTCTCTCCCCCCTCTATTCTGCAAACGCACAAGGATTTATTGTTAATTCAAGTACATAAAGTTTCTAATTTGCTGACATTGTGAATTATGTTTTTAATTGTTGCACATCACTCAACTCAAAATGGCTAAAATACCTCATGCAATTTCACTCTTGTTTGTCTGGACTGTGCATACATTTGGCAAGAGAAGAAAGAGTGGAGAGCACATTAATAGAAGTTTACTGCACAGTTTCTAATTGGAGCAGAAAAGGATGGCTTATTTTAAACCAGGAAAACAAACTGGTTGTTATTAGCTGGATGGCTAAAGGATCAGAAAATTACAGTTTGTGTATTCAGAGAACTGTTGTTGTTATGTAACAGGGAAAGTAGTTTAAAAATGGCTATATTTGCCTTGTTTGTCTCTTTTTTTCCTACTACTTTGATAGTTGAAAGTGACTCTGTCCTTAATGTAAACACTTTCTGTTCGTTTCTTGTATTTAGAGTTTGCATCATTCTCATTGTGACAAAGCTGAATTCAAAGAATTAATCATCTAATTCAGCTGCCTGCACTAAAACCAGCTTTAAATTATTTTAAATGACTTGCATAGGTTGCCATTCAAAATTTATGTTATGAACAACACATTGAATTGGATGTGAGTTGTTGTTGTCCTACAGCAACAACATCCATACTGAAGAGTGTTGTTAGCATATATGCATAATATGTTTACTGATCCAAAGTGGAGATTATTATGTTTCTGGTTGACTAATCAGGGTTGGTTAAACTTGAAACTGGTTGATTACAGTGACCAACCAATCTGTTGCATCATTAACTAGATTTTTTTTTAGTAAATTTTATTCTCGGCTGTGAGTGTTGGAATTGAGAGCCCAATGTTCTTCAGAAAGTAGTTCCTGCTCAACGCTGTGTGACCCTCACCTGCACATGTAATATTCAGTAAAGTCCCGGAAGAGAACTTTCTTATTATACCGCATCACTTGAGAACTTTACTCAGACTTTCATTAAATAAAGGAAATAATCTCCAAGCAGTGACATTTTCCTGCTGGAAAACTGTCACTCTGATGCCTTCTTTATATATTAAAGTTTTTTAGATAGATTTATTTAACAGCGTAAGAAGCTTTGAAGCATACAGGCTTCCAGTGTTGAGAAAATGACAGATTTCACGAAACTTTGATCACAAAAGCTGGCAAACATACATTTTAAGACCCTGTTTGTTCTAATTTCCCTTTTCTTTTCTGAAAAAAAAAATGTTGCTATTTTCCTCACTGACTTATAAGAAGATACTGTCCCATTCTGAAAAATCCAATGCAGCTATTTGACTTGCAAAGAGGACAAGGCCAATGCCTTGTGCAGAAAAGGGGGCTTGGGGTGGTGGTAAGAAATACATCTGCATTTTCAGGAAACATCCCCGCCAGCTGTCAGCCCTTCTTTATGTCACGGGCTTAACATTGTCACAGAGAATGAGTGCAGTGCTCCATATTATCCAGTTTGTAATTGAATTGTAGTGAGAGGTAGGTTGGTAATCAGTGTACAGCAGGTAGTTTTTGTTCCAGTGTTTGACAGTAATGTCCTCTAATGGGAAGCCCTGGCTCTACTCTGGTTCCAGGCCGCTAGGTTTCCCTGGATCCCCATCTGCTTGTTTATGTGTGTGTGTGTGTGTGTGTGTGTGTGTGTGTGTGTGTAGGTGTGTGTGTTTGTGTGTGTGTAGAAGTGATGTGCAAAGTTTAGTTAGTGTAGTTGTGCTCTGCGAATTCAGGGATGCAATCAGACTTGTAAAATTTTATTACGAATCTGCAGTGTGTTTGGGTGAAACCTTCCACAAACCTCTGAATTTCAGTCAACAATCGCTAATTTTCTTATGAAAAATTCAACCTTGATGACACATCTGCCCAGAAACTGAGTCATAATCTACAATCTACATCCAGTGAGTTAGCGCCGAAGGCCTCCAGTGATTTGCGGCACTGAGTTTTTCCATCTGTGACTTTTAGAGATCTCTCTGTCCTTGTGAAGTCCCAATCATTTCACAATCCTGCTCCTCTCACAACCTTCCCTCATCCTCCCACTTTTGCACTAAATAAATGGAGATAGAGTAGTGGCAAAGCAGAGGTAGAGAAGGGGAAATGGTGATGCGGTAGTTAACCATGTGAGAAAAAAATAAAAAACAAGGTCAGAGTTGACATACTAGAGTTGACACCAGCGCCCATCAGGACCATACCCTCCGCTTGCTTGGCTACATATTCTTGCCATCTTATCATTTCACAGACGGCTGACTCAGTGGCCGATGTGACAAGGCTCTCTATCCATCTGGGCACGCTCTATTTTCACCAACGCTTATTTTGCGGGGGCATTGGAGCCCAACGCCCAAATGGTGTGTCGGTGTCTGTAGTGGACCGGTGTGGTCTGAGTCACCGGCTGATGCACCCACACCGCCATGATACAGCACAGAATAACAGGCTGGCAGCGCTGCCGGCGGAGGCAGTGCGACCAGTTCTCCGTGTGTATGTGTTTGTTCTCGCTCAGATTCTCGTTCCTGTGTGGGTGGGTGAGAACGTTTGTGGAGGGGGCTGGAGGGGGGGGAAATCATCTTATGTGCGCAGTCATGTCTGCAATGCAGCACTCGTGTTTTTTTTTTTTCTCAGGAGTCGGTATTGTTTATATTGTGTGTCTCGACGCTTCCCAAGGCTGTTTGTTAGATGAGAGGATTACTGGCGCCGTGGGGAACAGAAGGATGATTTTCTCATGATATAGTGCTCTCTCCAGAGGTGAAACCCTGTTCATAATGGGCTCTTTGTTAATTCTGCTTTTTGTGTAACGTTCCCATAAAATGGGCAAAAATTTGCAAGTAAACATGAAAATAGACCCTGGTTGTTTTTGTATATACTATTAAATTCCCATTAGAAACAATAACTCACATAATCAACACTCTTAGGACTATATTGAGAATGAGGCAGATGCCGTTCTCTCAACAACTCAGACAAGGTTAGATTGCCAAATTGTGTTATACTGAAGCAATTTCAATTATTAAGCTCCCTTATTGTTGAGTAAATTAATAGAGAGCACTTGTTTGACATTTAAAAGACAATTTTATTGTCACTTTCCATTTAGATGTTTATTGCAGTTTTATTCAACATAGGTGGTAAAGCTAAGGTCCTATTCACACTAATGCAAACATTTTTCAATAGCAAAATTGTTTGGACAATTCCAAAATATTACAATAACTTTTCAAGTCAAGTTTCTGTTTTCAGTCAGCGTAAAATGTTTGCAATACTATACAACAAAAAGTACAATCCTGGATAAACATACCTTATTTTAACTGTCCCTGTAATTTTCTTCACTGCAAGGATCCAGACGGTGAAGTTTCGCCCTTTAACATCAACTACTTTTTGTGCTTCCTGTTTCCCTTAGTGTTTAGAGTTGAGATTACAGACAGCAGGGACCTCTCTTGAGGTCATGGCCAATCAAAGGAGCAGAATCCAATACAGGAGGGGAAAACCTCAAAGATTGTGGCCAATGTTTATGATTAGGAAAAAAAACCCTTTTTGTTTTTCTTTTTTCAATCAGATATGAGTATTTGCATATAAATAACAGTCCAGTGACTGTCAAAAAGAGAGGGACTTAGAAAGAGAGAGGTAAACAAGAAATATATGTCATATACGGGGACGGGGACAGATTGAGCTGTTTTATCTGCTGGTGAGGAACAGGAAAGCGGACTGGAGGTAAATGTCACTGTGATCATTTAATAGGCTCAGCAGCTACAATCACCAAGAAAGAATTAAATTTCTTCTTTGCTATTCATTTTAAAAACCTAATTTTTTCTTTACAAATTGGAAATCCTCCCTTTAAAATGTAATTTTATGAGAATCTGAATGTGTAGCTGCGTTTCTTTAGAAATAAGGATGTTAATGATGACGGAGAACGAAAGGTTCCCATTCAAACCTGTCCTTGGGCTTTCATTTGATCATGAATGTCCAGCGTACTGTACAACATCTCATTGACCAGACTTACTTCTGACTTTTTAGGTGATCACAGAGTGATTTCTCAAGGTTTAAATCTGGACTGAGTCATTAGCTGCTTGTTCTGTTATTCCAGTTTTAGACTTAATTATTTGAGTGTCTATTTTTCTTCACTTCGCTGTGCTTGGTTTGATATTGTCAGACTTGGTCTTCAGCTCCTTTTATACCAAAAATGAGTGATAAAACACTGGAATATTTGATAAGCCACATGTTGTGGACCAGAGAGTCTCACAAGGAGGATCTGACACTGAAAACTGACAGAGACAAATAATACATGTTACCAGTGAGGAAAGAGGCTGCCAGCTTTTCTCGGTCCTGCTGAGCGGGCCTGGCACTACGCACCAGGACCGACTCAAAAAGGCAAGCTTCCCAGGAACCGATGCCCACCAAGCCTGCAGGGCTGGTCCATCTTCTTTCTTGTTGCTGTGGTCTGCAGGGTTGTCTCCATAGCCAAACAAACGGATGTATGGTGTTGCTGTTTCTGGTCGTGAGAAAGACATCAGTGCCTTTATTTAAGCATGAGCATTCATACTTATTCCACTGCAAAGTATTCATATGTGTTCAGTTTTTTCACATTTGATGTTCCAATCCATAGTTGTGGTTCGCTGTTCCAGGTTATTGTAGATTCTTTGTGTCTCCATATTGCCCATAATGGCGGCCATTTGCAGTTCCTTGTTGTGGCCATGCCATTCCACCGGCAGCACGCAACCCTTAATTACCTGCCTGTAATTTAGGTTTTTATTCTCTTTATCCTCATTGCATTGGCTCTTATTGTTAAGGTGCCCTGCGGTGGGTGTCTAGCTGTGATTGTGCATGCATATGTGTGCAAGACGGCCTTTGCTGATTGCTGCATTGGCTGACGACTCAGTCCTTTTCTTTTTTTCTTTCTTTCTTCCAACCTGCTGGATGTACTTCAAACACACTGGGTAACCTCCTGCTTTCCCCACTGGCAGCCAAGAGGTTACCGTCCCCACACATCAGAGCTATTTTCCTCTTAATTGAGACCCACTCTGCTGCGACAGCATTTTCACAAGGTGGAAAATGGCAGGTCAAGACATCAGGACATCCCTCTCCTCTAAGCCTCCGTCCCTTTGGCAAAAGTGCCTGTGATGTTGATAAGTTCCTTTGGGGATCTTGGAGCTCCTCCAGCTCAGATGCTACGCCTCTTAAGGGCATATAGAGGTTGGTGTCTCGCCACCTCATTGGTTGTATGTGCAGCAACCACTCATCTTGTGTGTTTATTCAATCAGCCTAGGTCTAAAATATGCATGTTGTTCCGATTGAATTACGCCGGAGATTTTATAGAGAAAAATAGTGGTAAACCATCTTGTCGAGTCGCTATGAGAGAGCAGAGACATTGAGGGAGTCTCTGTGGTGACCCGAGTCAATCTGCATCTTATTACCCCGCAGCAGACCTGTAACCCAATTCATGAGCTCATCGCCTCCTCTCCAGGAGCACCGGATGAATGGCTGCTTTTGCTTATATGACACTAAAACGTTGATGAAACGCAGGGACATAATATTTGCTTCACTTTATTTCATCCACCTATAAACCTGCATTTTTGTTTTTTTCAATGATAAACATCTTGGTCACATCTGTGCTGCATCTTTTTAGCAGAAACCTTGACATGAGTCTTTTTATATGGTTGCTCTAGGTTTAATGTGTGTTTTATGTCTAGGTTCAGTTACTCCAAATGGCATTGCCTTTAAAATTGGCATCCTAATTTTTAGGAAGTTTCCTTTTACATCAAGTATGCACTTGTACATACAGATGGCTACATTTAATTCAGTATTCAAAGTCCAGTAATCTGCTATAAAACGATAGTAAGTGAACACAAGGCATCTGATGGTTGCCAACTAGTGATGAAACTGTAACTTTGAAAACACTGAAAACACACTGTATCTTTGAAGAGAAGGAGACAGAAGAAGTGTTTTCTGTGAGTCTCTAACTTGAAGACTTAATAAACCGGCACCTCACCCAGGAGTTTAAAGTTGCTCAGGCTTTTCTGCCTGAATGAATTCTTGTTTTTACATAGACAAGATTTCTGCCCCAGTTCTTAAAGCCATTAGTAATTAGAATTGTGTAACAAATATTCTATCACTGGAATATATGATCAAACCGCCGAGGAGCTCTGTAAAACTATCAGTAAATGGAATCAGCTGAAAGTCTTAATTTTCTACACTACTACTGTACTACTGTAGCTGCTAAAATGGGCAACTTCTGAAATCTATACATGCATCTGCTGTTAGCTTTCTTGTATGTTATTTAGCTCTAATAAGCCAATATTCATGGGAGAATAAGTTTGTCAAGGACATCTTTTGATTTAATAAATAAAAAAGGAAATCCTCAGTTGTCAACAAACTTTGGTTAAACATTTTCTCTTACCTGAGGAACATATGTTGTCACCTTGGTGGTCCGACTGCTGACTCTGCTAGACCTGCCTGTAAAACTCCTTGGAAAGACTGATTGGGATTTATTTACATTTCATATTTTACATACAATATCTAAGTTTCTGACTGTATTTTGTACAATTATATTTTGCTTAAGTTAAGTCAGACACAAGTCTAGAGTTCTTATTTAAACGTTTATTTCTATTAAATCAGCACATTTGTTCCTGTATCATTTGGCATAAGTTAATTACTTTCAGTTACCATTTTGTTTCTAATGCTGGGACCCTGGCCGTTTCTAGAGTAATTGTTCTGTTTTTTGCGGGTCATGGGAGTTTATAGATTTGCTCAGTCCCTAACGCAGCTGATGATGGTGCGAGTTGCTGCAAAGCTGCTGGAGTTGTTATCTCTCGGCAGATTGGCGCGTTCTCTCACCAATTGCTGCGCAGTCAAATGGAAATGTGTCGAGTCGGGAAATGATAATCGAGTTCAATTAGGCTTTGTACCATGTTTGTATTCTGCCAACAGATTATCCAGAATCCCTACCCTCTCTGAGAGAAACAATAAACCTCTGTCAAAAGTCTGAAATGGGCAATTTCAGGGAAGGTGCCGATAACAAATATTGGCACTGCCAAGCTACTCGTGGCGTTATTAGAGACAAATATAGCGAAGCTTTTGAAGCAGCTTGGCTGGAGTTCACTCTTGGAAGGAAATTAATTTCCAATTTTTGTCTCCTTTTTTGCTCCTGAAACCCTTCGCTGTAGTGGAATGCCTTTTGCTTCCAGAATTGGATATCATAAATATTTTCAAAAATAATAACACAATAACATTTTTCCCAATTAGCGCTGATATGTCGAAACACTAATTTTATTACAAAGTAAAAAAAATCCAATTTCCTCTTCTTACTCTGACATGTAAGATGAAAAATGTCTGGATAAAACAGTTTCCCTCATATGAAACAGTTTGCCAGCTCTTTATGTTCTGGCTGGATCCTGCGTGTGTGACCTTTTACACCTTTTGTTTTTTCTGGTGTTTTTATTAGTGGCGAGCGTAAAACACTTCAGAGTCTCAATTAGCACTCACAATTAGAAGTGAAACCGTCTTGGCAGCGCTCGCCTTACTTTAAGCCTTCAAGTTATTATCGTCCACAAACTAATTAGCAAGTTCTTGATAAGCGAGGGGTAGGCCCTCTGTTGCCATAGTAACGGTTAATCACAATGAAAGGATTGTGCTGGTGGGCAGGTCACAGAGCACACTCTGACTTCCTCTGCATTTGTTTTATGCTTCGCTTCGTTCGCAGCTCTAAAATGCTGTGCACTCACAAGGCCGTTTCGTATTGACTTGCTTCAAAGAGATTAATTTAAAAAAAGAGAAATTCGACATGAGTTCATAGTTGAACACAAGTGTTGTGTCAGACGGTCATGCATCATTGCTGAATTGATACCTCCAATGAGGGAGCATCAGCTGATATTTTTATTGTGAAATGAACAGTCTCTAAAGTCTCCCTGTTCATCATTTATTTGTCTATTAGGAGTGTTTAAGTGACACTGTTTGTTGGTTTTAGTTTTTAAAAATTGTCTCTGTTGCTAAAAGGATTCTCTGCCATCGTTGAAGTGAGAGATGGATGATCTCAATAATTGCCTGGTGAACAGAAATCAAACAAGCAGTGCAAGCAGATGGAAGCCCCTAAAGCTGCAGATAAACTGTTGCAATGTAATGGTTGGTATTCACTTTAGTGCCAACTGTGTGCAACATGTAAAATGTTTTTCTTTCTAAAGAAGGCATTTTACAAAAGGTGGAGGCCTATGAGTCACAAATTTCAGGAATATCAGGAAAATAAATTTTAAAATTGCACCAGAAGGCGCCTGTTTCTAGGTGTTTTTCCCTTCAAGCTAAGAATCAATCTGCCAACCAGCAGCAGATATTTTTAAAAGCCTTACATTAGTAGTGGATCACATTTTGATGTTGTTAAGCTGTTTACTCTTAAACGATAGCAGATGTGTTTCTGTAACTTTCAATCTGGTAAACCAACACCACAACCTTGTTAATTGAACTTTTTAACAAAGCAAACTGTGCACTTTCAGTCAGTTTATATTCATTACTCATAGGGAGAAACTTTGTATCTATTTGGCATAATATTTTGAACACAACTCATTTAAACTGGTTTGGTACAAAGCCAACCTTGCGCCATAAAAAACCTGATAGGTGAAGTTCTTCACCTTTCCAGAAAGTTAACATTTTATAATATTAAAATTTTGTGTATTCTGAGAAGATGAGCAATTTTTAAGTAAAGTTCACCCAGTACATCTTGTCATGAAATATACCCACAGCACGATTCTACCGTCACACATCTCAGTTGTTGAAGCATTCTTAAGTTTGAAAGTCTATTTTTGTCACTTTCAAACATATTTAGTCACCAAACAGCTCAATGTTTGTCTCCTCTGACCATAACATTTTCTCCAGATGGCATCCGGCTTGTCCATCTGAGTAACTGCAAGTTTCATTCAGTTTTCCTTATTGGCAAGTCTTTGTTAATGTTGATGTTAACCTCACTTCACCGAGGACAGTGAAACTAATGTTCCAGCTCATGATTGATTTTAGCCTTTGTAGGTCCTGGGTTCTTCCATGCTAATAGGTGTGCAAAAACAAATTTGATTCTGTTTAGGGCGATAAAGCACATGTTGTGTGGTTGACACGTGGTGGGTATCAGTATGTTTGAATTTAGAGTTTTAGTGCTTTAATATTACGTAGTTTGATCTAAATACCATGTTGGTATGGCAGCTAGCAGCGCTCATGTTGATGGTCCTGAAAAGATTGTGGTCAAGATGCAATTTACTAATGAACTTCCAAGTACTGTTGGGCTGAATCTACACATTTTAGTCTAGATGTGAAAATTTGACTTTGAAATAGAAACAATTTAGAACACCAACTTTAAATTTAAAATCAATGATATTCGTTTCCATGATTAGGGTGTGTGACTTAAACTATATGAAGCTTAAAATGCTCCTTCCCTCGAACGATCTGTGTCATATTATGTTTCCTGTTTCTGTCTTTTATTTCCTTCACTTCAGCGCACGCGTTGCCAACATACGTCACTCTTGCCATTCTCAACCTGACATTTAAAATCCCACACAAAACGGTGCGCCAACATGAATACGCAGTTAACCACTTCAACAGCAACACCCCTTATGACTGCAGTGTGCAATCCACCCCTCTGATTGGCAGGCAGGTTGCCTGTTTGGTGAATAAAATATTTATAGAAGCTCAATTATCCAAGCCTGTTGTGTCTGACACAGCTGTGCTTCCCAGATGTTTTTATTTAAAGGAAGAGGCATGAAGCAAGGTGAAGTAGGGGGGAAAGGGTGTTCAGAAACCCTCCCATGCTCAGCAGCTTTATTCCAGACGACATGCAACAACAATCTTGTAAACATACAAAATATCTCAAAGTTAATTGCATTTCTTTAATAAACAATTTTAGATATGTTTGACGCTTTTGTTCGTGTTGCCTGATATTAATTAGCTGGCTTTTTAAAATTCAGGCTCACTCATCGTTTATAAAATTACAGTCATCCCAATAATGTGTTTAATTAAAAAGATGGGGAAAAAAGAACCGTTTGGCTGTAAAGAGTCACTGTGAGAGCTCGTTGAGGATTAAAGCAACTGCTACCATCTTTCTGAATATGTCAAGGCTGTGAGTTTCTCAAATTAAAAATCAAAGGGACTTTGTTTTCCCCATCACAATATTTCCCTTGTGGTGAATCTAGAAGCTGAAATGTGTTTTACATTTTAGAATCAAGTATTTATTTTAAGGCCAAAGTGAGATTGTTTGTACCGGATCAAGGAGGGGACACTAAACCTCTCGTAACCTTACCTCATGTATTTTAACATGCTCTCATCTGCATTAGATTTTTGTTACTTTTGCTCTGACAACAACTCCTGTGTTATCACAGGTGTGATTCAAATTACCAGAAAAATAGTTTCTGGTTAGATCTTTAAGATTTAATTTTGTTTTTCCCTGAATTTATATTTTTTTATCAAATTTTGAGGGGACATTTGGTTAATTGTGTTGCTTTAAATGTGTAGTATAATGATTCTTTTTCTTAAGTGATTTTTTAAAATGATATATAAACAGTTGCCACATAAACATAACTCGTATAAACTCTAAAACAGATTTTACACTTATTTTTATTTACACTTACATCTATTTTGGAATTCGCCCAGAACATGGACTACATTTTTAATGCCCTACTCGATGTACATCTTTTGATCTGGCTCTCCAAAGTGAACCATCTCTAGGGTAGGTTGTGCATGTGTAGGTTACCATGGTGATTGCATCCCAGTTAGATGTGGGCCATTGTGTTACCAGAATCCCATGCTTGTGCCTGGGGCTATTACCTGAGGTCTTAGACTCACCATGTAATACTCAGGAAACCTTAGAGCTGCTTCTTTTTGCTCGTTTTTTTTATTCAACAGCATGAACCCTATGCCAACCATCTTGGATGCTTCACCGCCTGCAGAAATATCAATCAGTCATACAATGTCCATGTGAGTTTCCATGAGTGACTTCTGCAGAGATTAAAGGGTATATTTCTCACCTTAAGATGGATAATTATGAGAGGAGCTGAAGCGTTTCCATACCTGCTCTGCATTACAAATTCAATTATGACTTTATCTTCAAAGAATTTTTACTGATACTTGTGAGCTTGTTGAGATATTCTAAAAGGAGGGCACCTGTGGCTTTGGACTTTGGCCCTTGAAATAGTAGAAGATATGATAATGCTGGATGGTCTCATAACTTTAGGATCGGAGCAAGATTGAAATGTGTCTATCAGAGGTTAATTTTAGGAACGTGTCATTGCAGAATCGATTGCAAAACATCGATGCACTACACAGCTATCACCAGGATACCTACAGTATATTAACTGCAATGCAAATCATTGTTTGCTGGATATTATATTCACAGCCACATCCCTTCCTCTGCAACTCCTGATTAAACTTCTGTTTCTCTTCTTCCTTTCCAGTGGAAGGCTGCACTGACTGGTCCGTGGACTACCAAAAGTACAAAGTCCTTGTTGGGGAGCCTGTCCGGATCAAGTGTGCTTTATTCTATGGATATATCCGGGCAAACTACAGCCATGCACAGAGCACAGGACTTAGCCTCATGTGGTACAAAAGTGCAGTGCATGGGGATTTCGAGGAACCCATCAGTTTTGACGGTGCAAGGATGAGCAAAGAAGAGGATTCTATATGGTTCCGACCAGCTGAACTGGATGATGTGGGGTATTATTCCTGTGTATTAAGGTATGTGTTTTTACTCAGAATCCCAAAGATAAACAGTTTATCTCCACCTTACAGCTCGAAATGGAGCAAGCATTTGTTGCAGAATCCTCCACCATTTTAGGGGGATTATTTTGCCAGTGGCATGTCTATAAAACGAAGTAAATAACATTGTCTTGCATCCCTGTAGGCATGAGTAAAGCCCTGTAAAAGTCTTCCCCTGTAGATGTCTAATAAAGTCAAGATGTAGCCAAAAGGATAGCTGGTCGAGGTTCCACAGAGGGTTTTCTGTGCCTACGAGGCCTCGTTGCCTCGTTTTATATGTTAAATTAGTTTTTATTTCCCACTCGAGGGCAATAAGCCATACGGCGCGATTGGCAAGTCTGTAATCCTTTGGCCTTCACAAGTTCTTGTTTTCTGAAAACCTCATGGAAAGAAGTGAAATGCTTGAGAGTGCACTTCATCTTGAAACGATTGCACAGTGGGAAAAGCTGCTAAGATAAAAGAAAGGGGAAAAAATGGACTTGTGCTATCTTCCCTCTTAACTCACTGGATGTTGGAGGCATACAATTGTTTGATTTATGAGTTAGATTATGTGGTAAAACTTCTGGTTTCCCAGTGGCTTTCATCGACATGAAGGTGGTCTGTGACCACTCAGAGTGAAAATGTTAAGCTCCGATCTGTTTTCGTTTCACGGCAAGAGGAACTTTAAAACGCATCTTTCTGCATGATTGAAGTGCCGTCTTTTTTATTTTTTATTTGGCAACACTTATGCGCTTTAAGACCTTTTGTTAAATAGAATCGAGGGATAATGTGCACTTGAGCAGCAGCTTTCAATGCAGGTTTCTTTGTGTTTCAGAAGCTCAACTCTAAGGGAGTTTGGCTATTACTATTCCACACCATTAGCACCCTCTCCTTCGATGTGGCAGCCGCCGTGAATAGAAACATGGTGAACCAGTCCAACAATTCTCTATTCACTCGTGTTGGCAGCGGTTTCTGGAGGTAGACAATCAGCTCAGAGTTATTGTGTAATCACACCGAGTAGAGTCTTGAGATTTGATTTGGATGAGCACTGTTGCGTTTTCATTGGTCCCTGCCTTTGAGAAGCAAATTAAGGGGCAACACTTATTTGTTGTTATGGAGAGAGAGGGAAAAAGTACAGAGCTCTTTCACTTAACAGGAGATTTCCCTTTGTGGACTTGTCTTTGAATTTTTGTTGCCTGTAATGGTTTTATAGACTTTAACTGTGTTTTCACACTTGAGGATTAGGAGTCAGCTCGCTTTTTCTCAACATTATATGCTTCCTGTCTTTCCTCGGTAAAATGGGACACAATAACTTGGACTTTAAGTTGCATTTAACAGCTTAGCTGTACAATTATTTTTCCTGGACTGTTACAGCTGAGATCTAGATGTATATGTTGTTATCCACATTGCAGAGCTGAGGCTGACGTTATTCTGCAACATCTTCGATTCTTTTCGCTTTGGTGTTTGAGCGCTACCGTTAGCTGGGTCCAAACAGGAAGTTACCTTTTCTCAAGCTACCCCTACTACAGCTACGGTTTCTGTCCCACTAGCGGCTATAACCGTATTTTAGAAAAATATATGCCTTTATGCTTTGGAGCTGTATCATCCTTCCATCAACACATGTTAAAATAATCATCTAAGCTAGAAATTGACCTAACTTGCTGCATGTCTGCCAGCTATAATAACCGAACCGACTAAAAAGAAAAAATAACAACCAAGCGAAACACATTCATTTGTCACAGTGTGTTTACTGTCAGCTTTGCAACACTTGAGTTAAGGAAATAAAACGCAATAGTGTAGGGAGTTTCACATGCTTGATTATATAGTAATAACTTATTAACCTTGTAGGTAAAGGGCGTTTTCTCTTGACTGGCTCATTAGTCAGCTCTCTGCAGCAGCGTGCTGCAGTTCAGGAACAGGAAAGTCTGCTCAGGATGACTTCCACAGCCTAGGTTGAATATGCCAGGTTTGTCTTGAGTGCTGATCAACATTTTAAAAGGTATTTGCGAAGACCTGAGCCTTTGTAATTACTTTGGCCTTCCGCAAGATCTGTTTGTAATTCCACAGTGTGGAATATTAAAGGGCAGCTTCAAAGTTACGGTGGAGTTTGATCACTTGATCTGTAATGCCTTCATGTTTTACCTTGTTAGAGATCAAAGAGGGACACTCTGATGCACATCATCTGTAATACCACTCAATATAGAGCTCTTCCACTATCAGTTACGAAGATTACTATATAGCATATAATTGCACCTACTTGGACGTGTTCTCTGTTTTTGGTTGAAGGTTAAAAATGCTGTAATGGATTCACGTAGTTTTACAAACACACTGCAGCACGCTCATCTGCTCCCTCAGTATGACTCATTTAAATTCCCAGGTACCCAGGCCAAGTCGAAGGATTGCTCTTCTCCTTTGTCTCTGGAGTGTGGGCCCTATAGATGATCAGCACTTGCATATGTTAACATATTACCACCGGCTCAAGCTCTTGGCTGTGTTTTCAGCTGAGGATCCTCGCAGTTCTGAAACGTGAAGGGCCCTGGAAAATTGGAGCCCCGCGAGATGGAACAAATGAACCTCAGCACAACAATAAATGATTTCTCACTGGGTACATTTCACAGTTGAGCAGACTGCAACAGTTCAGCACCAGTTACGATGAGATCCCTTGGTGTTACATTATTAGTCTGATATAAAGAAAGGGGGAAGCTTGCCAATCACATTAGGAAATTTAACTCTGCATCTAAAAACGCCGTTTTTGTCTAACTCGCAACTTTATTCCTCTGCGATTTTAAACTTTTGGCCTTCTTAGTGCATCTCTTTCCAGCCACAGGCATCAGTGCACTCATCTTCATCACATCTTTACCTGCTCAGCTGCGCTTAAGTGTGTCAGAGGGCATATCCGTACACACCCGTGTGCATCAGCATGCACACAAACACAGAGCGTCAGGTCTACGTGCCCAAGAGACTAGCTGTCAGTGGAAGGGAACTTGGTGTACTTCCCTACCTAAAAGGTAAAGCAGACCAACACACATTCATATTCAACATTTCAAGCAGGCTGCAGTATCACGTCTACTCTCTGGGATTGCTTAGCATGGACATGCTCGTACACACGCAAGCCCTAGATGCGCAACAGGCACATGAGAGAGAACGGGAGCCGCATTCAGTAGCGAGACGGAGAGGAGCGGATGAATACCGCCACACGTCAAATTGAGGTCAACACTCAGCTGTTTCAAACGCAATACCCTGAGGAACTTTGTCGTATGAAGAGCGAAAACATCTGCAGCGGCAGTGTCACTTACAGTACAATAACAAAGCGAGGCGCATGCATGCGCACAGGCGACCTGATGCGTTTGAAGGTACCACTGACTCTCCTGCACTGTTGCAGGTCTCTGTAAAAAAATATTAATAGCTTACTGTTTTTGCTGTGATTAAATTCTGCTCTTGCATCTGAGGAAATCAAACGAGAAGGAGTCAAATTAGGCATGAGTGGGAAAATGATATTTAGAACTGTCATCTGGAAGGAAAATGTTTGACGCTGACGATTGAAATAAGGCACAGAAACAAATTTAGGAACAAATGTTGTACAATGGCTTTCAAAAATATTAATACTTCTTCCAGCCTTTTCATGCTTTGTCATGTGACACAAACTTCAAAGTGTTTTTTGTCACAGAGCAACACATAGTTGTACATGAAGCTGAAATTGTGTGATTTTTCACATTTACATATATACCCGAGAGAAGTGAGACATGCTTATTTTGTTCTTCCTCAAGAGTGAATACAGTATAGAATCGTCTTTTGTTGTTTTCATTGATTTAAGTCTTTTCAGGTCTGTGTGTACCAGCTTTGCACATCTAGAGACTTTCTCACCATTCTTCTTTGCAAAATATTTCCCCCATCTCTGCTGGAAAAGATTACTGTTGTGTGCAAGTTGTAGAAACAGGAGCCGGCCTATCACCGAAACTATTCAAGCCTAAAATACCATCTCAATGCAAGCAGAGATGTCCCCAGCGCTAATGTCAGCATCCACAGTCCACATTTTGAAAGGATTTTGTCAGAGAACATCCTTGAATGATCACAGGTCCACAAAACATCTAAAATCTGAATAGGTTTAGAAGTTTTATTAAGCTCACATGTCTATTTATTCAGTAATTTAGGAGCAAAACAGTTTTTTAAATTGAAATTATATGATTTTCAACTAAAATGCAATGCATTTTGATTAACTAATTTACAGACCTTGGTATTAACTTGTTTTTCCTCCCCATCTCCAGTTTAAAAAAGTAGATATAAAATTTTATGTCCAATTAATTTACTGTTTGAATTATAAAATTTTACTTCCAAATGATATTCCATTGTGATGTTTTAGATAACAAAGTGAAGAAAAACAAAGATGCTCAGCCATGGAAAATTTGCTATTCGTGAACAAATGACCAAACGTGAGCAGAGCTACAGCAAATACATCACGGCGGAAGTACAGAGATTTAGCTAAAGGACAGATGTATTGCACAGGAAGAATTGTTGGCCCTTTGTAGTTAGCCAGCATCTCACCTTTGACCCCGCTCACAGGCACTGGCATGCTGCCACTGCCTCAGGCTTATTAATGGCTTTCCTGCATGCCCTGCAATACCTGGGCTGTCGGCACCAAAGGACATCGAGAGGGGAGGATTATAAAGGGGGCGGCGTGCGTCTCTGTGTGTGCATCCGTTCTTTTATTTAAGCTTAAAATTCCCGGTGTGCGTGCATCTCACCTTGCGTCTCAAACACACACAGTACAAAGCACCTCCCACCTTTCCCATGCTGTGGCCATTTTGACGGTATTAGTATTCATGTGCAGGAGTGGCTGGTGATCTCTCAGGGAAGTGACAGTCAGAATGGGCTGTCTGGAACACTCTGTCATTCAGCTCCAGTCAGGGCCTGTCCAATTGATCCTGCCCAGCTGTCAAAGCCAATGAGAGACGCTAGACTAAGGAGCAGCATGGATGGTTTTTGCTGCAAGAGGTTGTGGATGATGGATAAAGAAGTATTGCAGTGTGGGCTATGAGCTACCTGGAAGGAAACAAACTGGTTGCACCTCTTTGACAATATATTCAACAATGACTGTTTCTGAATTCAGGTTATTTATTAATCTTTTCACACTAAGCATAACATTGACGAGGGTTTGATGTCACAGTGAAGAGCAAAAAGTCCTTTTTCCCACCAGTAATCGCACTGAATATTGAATATGCATCACCCCAAAAGATCATAGCTATGAAACCTTGCTGATGATTAAAACAAATTTAGATCTGCTGTTTTTCACTTCCCAGCAGTTGTTACATCAGCAGCTTGTGTGTGAGCAGTTTTGCTTCGCCAACTTTCTGCACTGTTCAGCAGAAAAAGTAAGAAGTTACTGAAGCATAAAGCAGCCGAGGCCTTGGAATCTGTTGATCTTTTCTAATTAAGATTTTTCTGTTTGTCAAAGATGAAGAGGAGCCAAGTTCTCTTAATTTTGCTAATGCTTTGGTTGTTGTGAGCATGAGACAGTAAACACCAGGACTTTGTTCTCAATAAATCATCTACAAATATAGTTTTCATGGCATTTTTGCAGTGGTTTTAAACTGGTTCTTTAATATTGATGTATTAGATGCCAAATAATTGGCAAAAAATATTATTTGTGGTACCCTTTACTTTGAAGTTTTTTTTCTTTTAGTTGTTTACAAACAAATGATAAAAGCCACAAATGAAGATTTTTAAAGCTTTTTAAAGCTTTTAAAGCTTTTTAAAGCTGTGTTAATCTAATGGCAGGTTTAATAAGTCTTGGCTCTATAGACAGACTTCAGTGCAGATTTCAGAGAAATAACCATGAATCCATTTCAAACTCAACCCAATTTAGAGAAGTTGCTCAAATGTCAGAAAAATCTTGAAATTTGAACCTGGAAAAAGAATGAAATTTTGAGATGGGAAATTAGTGGGAACCCTGGTTGTGAAGGACTTTCAGGCTTTATAAGCAATGCCATTGTGTGTAGCAAAGGTAACAATCATTATTTCACTGGAAAAGGTGCAGTTAAAGCAGAATCTGATTGGGGAGAAAATGGCATAGAGCCAGGACACTGTCATTAATTGTTTTCACTTCTTATATTGGGTTTAAACTGTGTAATATGGGTTTGCCAAGCAGCTTTATTTCCCAGTCAGGGTTATTGATGATACCCCTCTGTATTCAGTATTCTTTTACACCTGTATAGCAAAGAGTGCTCCGTCAACCCTGCTTGGACAGCCTGTTAGTGTGCTCTGTGTGGTTTAGTATAGACTGTTTTCCAACAGCCATTGTCTGATGATGTATGGGCTGCTGTTTGGGCTTGGGCAACCTTTCACACCACGCTTTATTCAGCTTTGTGATGTGGCCGTGTGAAGTTTGCCAGGTATTCACTGTGGATGTCTGATGTTACAATGGCACTGTCAAAAAAAAGAGAGAGGATGTGCTCTTCAAACCACTCCAGGGCAACAAAATGGATAGTAATAAACTTCTGTAAAAGACATATTTTAGAAATGCTGTCATTTTGTCTATGGCTTTTAAATCTGCTGTTTATTTCTCTCAACTGTTCGAACTCATGCATCCTGCCAAAAATACTTAGCGTTTCCTCTGATTCACATCTGCTCAGGGTTTTCCTTATTATAGTTTTCCTTATTTTCCACAGGGTTTCTAGTCATGGCTGCATGGTAGCATTGTTGGTAGCACCGTTAGCATACAAGTGTGGATTCTCTCTGGCTACTCCACCTTCTTCTCAGAGTCCAACATGACTGCTCCGTCCATTGGTCCCACTAAATTGTCCGTAGGTGCGAGTACAAATGTCCAAGGTGTGTCCTGCCTTTCACCCAATGACCGCTGGAGATAGACACCAGCTCCCCTGTAACCCTGTAAGGACAAGCAGGTATAGACAATGGACTGATTTATGGTTTTAGTCATCACCCATTTTCTGGTTGCATTTTCAGGTAAATTCACTGATCAGTGTTTGTTGCTCTTGCACCCACGGTTTTATTAATATCAATCAATTGCATGCTTAAGAGTTCAGTCAGTCTAATGCCTCCCCATATGTTTAGCCTCCTTGCTCTCCTGGTCCACATTAGGCAGAGGAAGTCATCAGACAAGATGCCAAACCTATCGGTATCTGATAGCAGGGACATTGACCTTCTCCTCCTCATATCTGATGTTAGTTTTTATCTGCCAGACAAATGTCAGAAATACCATTCCCCGAGCCCAATCACTCTGGCACCACTGCCGAGGTTTCTCCCTCCCTTCCATCCCGATTGGATTGTGAACAGCAGAGCTGCAAGCGAGACATCTGCAATACCACAGCTGTCAGTCAAACTGCAGTGTAGAGGAGAACTCACACTGCTTGACTGGATCCTGAGGGTGCAAGAATGGTGGGGAAGTAGCTGGGAGCTGGGAAGGAAATTTCATTAAAATTTCATAAAACTCAAAGAGCTATTTTTAATTTAACTGTTGCTGAACATTGTGAAACTTTTGCTCATATCAGTTTGCACCAGCTTTTTAGTTTAAACTTAATTACTTTTAAAAAAGGATATGTTATAAAGAATGTACTTATATGATTAGCATTTTATATTTGTGTTTCGTATCCTTTGAGAAATTGAATAAATGTCCAGTGCATCTCTAAAAGTGGTAAACCTGCCATTTGTTGCAAAAAAGCACCAATGAGAGAAATCTGACCTCAATATTTATATTATTCTATTTTCTTAGTTGCTGAACTTCTAAACAAAACTAGGTAACAAATCAAAATGTACAATGATATTCAACAGCTAGATGATCACTCCTACTGAAAGAGCTTTTTTCCACCAACACAACCCATTCTCAGAGTGCAAGAGCCCAGCAGTGATAATATGAAATGGTTGGTTTGTGTTTGATATGCATGGGAGTTAGACTGCTCACTCATTACACCCAGAGGGCCTTGGGACCGATGAATAAGGTCATGACAGAGTTAGAACAGAATAACAACCGAGACAAATTGTTTATGCTTGTTATGAAATCAGGTTGTAAGCATAAAGATGAGTTGTGACTGTCAGAGAATGTGAAAATAGCTCCCTTAAGGCATCGAACAGAAAATGACTGACTAATGCATTTGCACACAAGAAGCACTTTTGTCAGTTTGAGTTGTACAACTTAAGAAAGGCTTAGAGGAGTTTGAAGACTTGCTTCTTGGTGAAAGTAGGTTTTTGGAGTGAGATGATTTCTGCAAATACTTTCAACACTGTGTATTTTTAGCAGAGAAGATCTTGATGACAATCGTGTTTGTTGTGGACTTAAAGGAACGAGGTTGTCTCAATGCTAAATACTACTTCAAACTGTATACCAGTATTAAGAAAAACACAATTTTTGACATCACAGCCAGCATTGTTCTGAACTTAGCAGATGGAAAGCACATCTTAATGGAGATCACAGCCTGACAGAACATCATCACTGGGTTGACTGAGTCCATAAAGCAAATATTTACACAGATAGCTTTAGCTTATGATATAAGGAAGGTTTACTACTTCTCTGTTGCAGATACAGGAGCTTTACTGGCTTTTTTAAGTTGCTGTTGTAGATTTGTGTTTTTCTCCTGTGTCATGACTTCTTGAGTCTCAGTCAGGCTCAAGCTCTCAGACAGCTTAACTTTGTAAAGTTGTGGTACACAGAAAGTTTGTGGTTGATAATGAATAATGACGATAATATGCCCATATCATGTTCCATCCACCAAAACTCTTGACACTTGGTATGAGGTTTTTGTGCTTATATGCTAACTTGTTTTTAGCTTTACCGTCACTGACTTGCAGCGAGTCCTACTTGCGCTTATCCTTGTCTAGCTTTATGACTCTTCCTGTTTGGCTAACATATTTAGTTATTTGTGCTACATATTGCACAATATATATACTGTTTGACTATCTTCATTCTGAGAGCTGCAGGCTAAACTAACAACACAGTCCAACCCTCCCATCGTGGTGTTCCTACAGTAAGAGCAGGCCAGCAAGGGGATTGAAACAAGGATGGAGACAAACTATTAGATGATTTGAGGACGGAGTCTGTTGTTTCAGGGTGGCAGAAAGGTACCACACTGTTACAGGGGCTAAGTAGGAGCACGTTAGCCTGCAGTCGGATTTTGGATACCAGGGTGCTTAATCATCCTGGGCTTGGTGCTAGAGCTGACAGGTGAGTTATGAGCGGGCGCCACAGGTAGGAACCCCAGTCTTCCCACTGCTCACTGTGACCTTCGCTCTGGCTATAAATAATGAAGCAGCCGTAAGATACTGATTCAGGATAACCGGGCCAAGCTCTATCTTGGTTTAGGTTATCTTGATTTTTTTGTGGGCAGGCATGGGAGGGCGAGACCTCAAGGAGCTAAAGCATTTGACAGAGTATCATGGGTGACACAGTTACCTGCACAGTGTTGTGAATACTGTAACTGAACTGTGATACAGTACTTTGTGAAATTATTCAGAGCCATAAACCTCTTCACATTTAATCAACCTGCAATTACAAATAGAAATGTACTTTATTTGTTTTTTACTTATTTTATTTTAAACAACACAGCAAATAATCACTTTTACTGGAAAATAATCATAACCAAAGTAAATCACCCCAGTCAGCATCATGCAACTTCTCCCTGGTATCTTTCATGCAAACCGATTATTAAAACCAATTTCTTTGCAAATATTTTATAAAATAGCAATGCATACTTCACAAGAACCAAGAAATTTCTTGCAGGAACACGTCGCACTTCAATATCCAGGCACTCCTCATAGGTTTTTTTCCACTACAGTGCACCCATTGTTAAAGGCTGAATTTATGGAGTGTACAACTAAATGCTCCTTTCAACAGATTCTCCCACCTGAGCTGTGGATGTTTGCAGCTCCTGTAGAGTTACCTGGAATTATTGCACCAGGCAAAACGTACTTTCACCTGATGACTCCTGCAGCTCTTAGACACTTCTCTATGAATATTATCACTTGAAAGCCAGCTGTAATATTTAATAAGCAATTATTCCGTCATTCCATTTCTATTAGGGAGGAGTTAGTTTAATTAAGAGCTTCATTAAGTTAGTTCATTAATTTCCCCCCAGGTGCCGTGGATTCACCAGAGAATTACAAATCAATTCTGCCGCCTATTATTTAATACTAAACGAAACAGTTGGCGAATGAAAGGCCAGGTTTTCTTTGGCTTCGTCTTCCAGTCGCAGGTTGTCAGTTATTTTTGAAGATGAGAAGAGGATCAAGAGCATGTTCTCCTGTAAGTTTAATTGGAGCAAAATCCCACACATGTGTTACAGTAAAGTAAAGCTTTGACCAGCCTGTTTAACTCCTTCCTGGCCCTTTTCCTCATAATTTCACAGAATTTGCTGCATATTGCATCTCAAACCCTGTGCCTGCCCTCCAGCTGTATCCGGTAGCTGTCAGGCTGACACCTCTCCGAGATGATGTGTGCAGGACGCCATCTATCATTGCCGCGGCATTGCATATCTGCTTTACTTTGACACATCCGAGTGACACACTCACCCATTAATGCCATGGTGTCACCTAGCTTGTTATCACCGTAACCGCAGTACGCCGAGTTTCACAAAATGCTGACTGCACGGCGCACAATTAAGTCTCGGGAGTGTGGAATCCTCCTCCTCCTGCTTTTTTTCATTCTTCTCGTCCTTTGAACAGATTTTCCGCTACTTAGAGAAAAGTGAAGAGATCGCCCAGCTCTTCAACCTCGAAAAGCTTCGTGATGGATGTGAAATGTTGGAAAGACACCGTAGGACAAAGTGTTGGCTCACAACATCAATCACTCATGCGGAGCAGATGACACAATTCCTCCCCTCCACCCCCCACCCCTCTCTCTCTCTCTCTTTCTCTCTTTCTGTCTTTCTCATCCAGTCAACGAGTTTATCAGCGCTGCCCAGAATATTTAGCAGAGAAAAGGGCACACCCGTGGGATCTCATTTGCACAGGTGTCCATCTGGTGGAAGTTGTCTGGGATAATCTCCACATCATGTCACATTTGCATCAGGGCTTCACGAAAAAACAGCGCCCGTATTGTAAGAGACGCCAACGGCGCGGGCCGGTTCAGAGGGGCGAGGGATTTTAAAGCTGATACTGTAGCGAGGAGTCACATGTGCGATGCTAATCCACAAGGCCGTTAATACGACACAATTATGTAAGGATTTAACATGTTTGTAATTGTTTGTTGGTTCAGCTCAATTTGTGTAACCAGCTTTAGTTGGAAAATTAGCTGTGAGATTTTCGCTAAATACTGCCAATTTGTTTGGTCTTTAAACCAGCGGGGATTTGCTGCAGTCAGCCTCGAGTACTTGTCAACTGTGACAGCCTTATTAGGCTGTTTGGGCACAGAAAAGGTGCTTTCATTGAATTTATCGATCACCCACAACATTTGCTTCTGATCTCCTTCTTCAAATAGCACAACTTTTACAGTGGATCAATGTGCCGATTGATTCCTATGTTTCGTTAAGAACTGCTCAAGCGGCAGCTCCAGCCTCCAACTTTACTCTGGCCTGGAAGAGATGTGATCACTATTATTACAAACCTCTACAATCACTCAGATTGATTTAGTGTTTTACAACAAGTTTTTTTCCTTATAAAATGATTACAGATGATCAAGGAAAATGAGAAATAGTTGTATCTGCGCTGATGGGGTTTCTGAAATGAACAATCGTCAACAAATGCTTTGGAAATCTAAAAGTGATTACGACACAATTTACTCAACAAAATTGAATACTCTACTGGTTCTTCAAAATAAAAGCATTCCAAACTTCATAAACGTCATAAATTGAACATTGTTTTAAGTACAAAGGCAAATCAACGTTATTGGACCTTTGTCAACATACTGCTTGACATAAATCCAGTGGAAATCGTTTTTTGTGTTGCTAGAAAACACCTTTGTAAAAAAATAATCTAGAAACACCTCTTTAAATCATCTCTGCCGAATTTGTTGCGGCACAAATGCACACACACGTCATGGTGAATTGAGGAAGGTTTTTTTTTCCTCAATAACAAACATCTTGCCTCACACCTTATTTGTCTGTTGTGCACAGGAACAAAACCATTACATTCCTCCAGGTCTTCTACGTATATTTGATATGAACCATCTACCTCAGCAGCAATATCAAACATTTCTTTCACTGAGGATGATTCCCAGCTATTATCTTTAGACACAGGCAAAGCTCGAAGGCTGAGGCGTTACAAGCAATCTCCCATTCTACGCTGCCTCTGCCTCGCGTTGTAAATTCTTGTCTTTATGTACATGACCTGAGCAGTTACAGTACATCAGCTGCAGAAGGTAATTTTCTGCTACTGTAGCTGGCTCTACAAAGGGCTAATGCACGAAAACAAAATGCTCTATCAGTTCTCTGGAGCTGTCACTTTGCTAAACATCCTGCTCCACACCGTTAAAACAAACAAACGTACATTAAGAATAAAAAATTACAATCAAGAAACGGTGCCGTTTACAGAACTCACTAAATCATTTAATTAATCTGGAATTGCGTAGATACTAATTTGTTGTTTGAAGGAAATGTACCATCAATAAACAAGAAAAAATCTTCCTGTAGGTGTTTTTACATTTAATGACTCACTGCTCTGAACCTTGCAGCATTTCCACAGCTAACTAAATATGTAGTACTGAAAGCTTTGCTCTGCAGGCCTTTCAGGGCTTCTGTATAATCCCTTCTTCCTCCCTCTAACCGGTTTTTATCACTCTGTCATTCCAGGAACTCCACATACTGCATGAAGGTGTCCATGTCCCTCATTGTGGCACAGAATGACACAGACCTTTGCTACAACTCCAAAATGAGATTCTTTGAGAAGGCAGAACTGAGCAAATGCAAAAACATCACCTGCCCAGACATCGAGGACTTCATACAGCCGGGGGTGGAACCGAAAATAGTTTGGTACAAGGTAAGAGGCATTTTATTTTAAAGGATTATTGGAATATTCTTTTATTCTTGATTTGAATAATTTCAAAGAAATTAGTATTTTTAACCTTCCTTTTGATCTGATTCTCTTGCACTGCCTACTATCTATCTATCTCTGCACATTCCTGGTTTTATGATTTAATGGTCTATCTTGTCTGACCAAGACAAACATACCTAAGGTTAATAAGCTCACCGTACCTTATCACATTTAGCTTCTAAAACTCAAAATAATTAATATACAGCTAAAGCATATTGATTTGCTACGTAAACACATTTATCTGGCTCTCTGGTTTTAAACCTAATCCTCCTGCTAATGAGGAGTTGTGAGCCCACCGAGTGTAACTGACCCAGCCAGAACCCCTCTGTCCGACAGGCCTCTTTGACAGAGCTGTTAGGTGCAGCTCGCAGACCAATTCATCAAACGTTACTCCACCGGATAAGATGGCCAAATCGCTTTGCTCTCCTGCAGAAATTAAATTAAAATAGCAGACAATGACTGTGGGCTCCACACCCTCCAGTTATTGGCTCTCACTTTGCTGGTGGCTGATTAAATTCTGAGAGGCGGACCCGCTGTGCCCCAGTTTTCTTTGCCTCAGGTGGCCCCAAATCTCCGAGCTCTGAGCTGATCCTGAAAGGCTGTACCTGCCTTCCTCTCGCTACCTACATGGTAGCATGAGCTGAGATGCAGAAGGAGAGTAATTAAATCATTTTTGCTCTTTCGGGCTGTTTCTCATTGTGTGCTGACCACCTGGTGAGTGTTGGTCTGAGTGCTTGTCACTCCCATCTTTCAAGGAGTTAGCTGAGGAACTAGTGTCCCTAACCACTGAATGACATAAAATATCCCTAAAATATAAAGTTGCTTTACACTTTAGGTCCATTTCACATTGGACCTAACCTGCACAGCTCTTTTCTTTCCAACCAGAGTTTATATGTCTACAAACAACCTGACTCTTTTACATCAAAATAAATTCACTGATTAAAGTTTTGTGACCAATTTGCGATCTCTTTTGTTTGTGTGCTAAGCAGACAAAATGGCGTAATTTAATTTTAACTATGGTTAAGTTGGCCAGTATATAGTCAGTAATCAATGCAGCTTAACTCATCAAAGGTAATGCAAATCTAGCTGTGCTGCACGAACAACTCAAGACTATTTTTTAATCCCAACTGTCTGAGAAGGAAGTTTGTACGACACTTTTATCTTGCATAGATCAGAATCACTTTCTAATATCTACAGTTGTTCTTACAAATAGCCCGTCTTTGAATTAGCTTCTTACTGCCTTGTCAATAAGCTAACGACCGAAAGGCTAATGTAAGCAAAACTTTACTACCATTAGTGCTCCATTTATCAAACCACACTGCTTCTCACATACAGGGCAAATTTCACAGATGATCTGTTTTTGAAACCAAACATACGTAAAGAAATTAAAGGATACTGGTGAGTCACATCTGATCTGAGAGATGCAGCTAGTTATCTCTGGGTTCTGTGCACAGAACCATGCTGTCCTACACACTGTTTATCACTTCATCTTTACAGAAGACACCAGGCTTCAAATTTATTTTTTGTCCTTTTTTTAATTGGAAATTGTTAGCATGACAGGTTGTTGTTGTGGAATTTGATTTATTGATTCTGTTTTCATTATGATTCTGTGTTCCTTAGTTTTTTTTTTCTGTTTTACCTTAGTTCAGTTCTTCTTAGTTTATAATATTTATTTCTTGTATCTAGTTCTTCCTTATTACTCTTAGACTCATTTTCTTAGTCCCCTAAATATTGCATCCCCAAAATCTGACATTACAATCACCAATGCATAGTCTGCAAAGACCTTTAATGAATTTAATGAAATTAAACAACTCGGGTTGGTCCCTTTTTTTTTCCATTGAAGAAAGAAAGGCACAGACTCACTATTCTTTATAAAAACAAGTTGGCTTCATTTGTTGCTGAAGATAGCCCACAGTATTTTAGTGTGGAGAAGGTTTTAACATTTTGTACTACCTGCTGGTTTTGTGGCATGCAGAAACACAAAAGAGCACATAGAGGAAAGTCGTATCTCTGCTGACATCCAGCAGCCAGAAAGCTGCTGGATGTCAGCATGGATGACGAAGCAAAAATTATCCTAGCAAGTAAAAAGCATCCACTTTTTACTGCATTTAGGCTGTTACCTTCCGGGAGAAGTTTTTGCTACCCAGAACAAAAAAGTACATATATATA